>NC_132883.1:23286023-23592595 GCF_030463535.1 Salminus brasiliensis | reverse complement strand
TTCGCCTGTATCAGGGTTGAGTGCAGAAACAGTCCTAAAGCTTCCTCTGTGAAACTGATACTGCAGCACGCACACTGTTTCCTCTCCCGAGGCCCCGTCTCAAATCAGTCCCTCTTCACTATGTAGTGCACTTTATGGGTCATATAAAAATAGCAGCATCTCCACCAAACAGAGCATGATATGTGTGATCAAGTCATTTCTACTCAGCAGTCGGTTCTACAATTTCCTATTTAGGCTCTCAGAATCATCAGAGACACTTTTCACCTCAAAAGGCACTTGGTGGTCAGTTTGAAGACACTAACCTGTGTGCTGTCCACACCAAAAGAATCACCCTTCTGCTTAAACACCTCCAGCTGGTCGGCAGAGAGCGCACAAACCAGGGCAGTGACTTTTACTTTTTATTTGATTTTGATAGTTAAATCACTTAGGAGCTCGCTGAAGTAATGCTAATGTACCAACAGCTGTGCTAGCTAGCTAGGTTAGCAAGTGCTGCTTTCTCAATAAAGCTGTACAGGAAGATCATGGTCATCTTAGCTCCTTTTATTTGAAACAGATTTAGAAGGCATATTAATAATAGAAGCACTTTATAATTGTGTAATTGCATACTGTAGTTCATCTGTTTCTCTGCATACTTTCACCCTGTTCTTCAGTGGTGAGGACCACCACAGAGCAGGTATTCTGTGGGAGGTGAGCTTTTTATAGCACTGCAGTGTTAAATGTCTGGACGAGTCCAGAACAAATGTGTAAACTGCTCGTTTGGAGCGATAAAAGCAACATTCCTGCAACATCCTCAAATCTGAATGTCCAGATCACTTTTCAGAGGTTTTGATGGCCGATTCTAAAGTCGTGATGAGCGGCAAGTTAGCATGGTGACATTCGTCAAAGTGGTACGTGCCAGTGGATGGCATTTTCGGATGGTGCAGTGGCCACTTCCTAGTGCCAGATGCTGATTAGGAACTGAACCCCCTTTCAAAATGTGCCTGAGCTCTTTACCTACTGGATAGGCTTGACTTTGGGCCCAAGTTATCTTACTAAACTGAGAAATCCTGCTTTGTGAAATGCCCCCCAGGAGTGGCTAAATGTTTACATAAGATACAACTGATTTTGTTAGATGAACAGAATTACTGACACATTTGATTCATTTTGTTGCTCTTGGCGTGCAGGTATCCCACCAATGCAGAGTAATAATTTTATTCTTTTATTATTGTTGATCACAGAAGAGTAGTTGGTGTAATATTGGTGGGGACATTTGAGTAATTCTCTTGTTTTGGTTGAGACTGAGAACTTGTGTCTTTGCTAAAGGAATGCATTGTTGGAGAGGATGCTACGCCTGAGGCCCACGTTAAGGTGTTGCGTGAAAAGTACAGGACGACACAACCTGATTTAATGATCGTGAAGGACCACATGAAGACTTTTGCATTGGCAGCATGGAGAAAGGGGTTTGGCCATTGAAAATGTATACTTGTGTCTTTAATAGTCTATTATAAGATATTTTTGGCTATTCAAGGTTTTTACTCTTCACTACTGCCTTCATCACTACACTTTATTGCAACTATATAATGAAACTTTCGTGTATTTTCTGCTTTTATCTTACAGTTGTATGATGAGTTCAATGCCATCCATCCTTTAATGGTGTACGTTTGTCACTGCTTCACCTGAAACAATGCTGGGAGTTTAGCTCTAAAGGCCTCCTAGGTGATCTTCAAGAGATGCTCGTCAAAAGTGTAAGCACACAATTTTTTTATCTTTACCAGCAGACCTACAGACCTACTCTTAATTTCATTGATACACTCAGACATGTACAGTTTCAGGAAAAGGTGCTTCAGTGTGTATCTAATATTACACTAAATGATGTTTAGTATTCCCTTGATGTTTGTGTAATGGGCCATCTGCATAGTAAAGTGATTTCATTGTGGAAAATCTTACTTACTAAACTTGGACACTCTGTGGGTTCTGTGTGGTAAAATGTTGCTTCTGGTTTCTGGTGGGTGCTTTTCTTTTTAATAAGGCTTAATTTTCTCTGGAGTATAAATGTAACCATTTGATATGGATTCTTTGAGTATGGCATACATTTAGCCATGTTAGGATGATTTTTTTTTTTTAGCTGGTATAATAAAACCTTTTTTGCTTTATTTCATTGTTTTGTTTGCTGTGAGTGCCACATTTGAATAGTATTGAGTCTAATTGTTTTTGTTTGTACTGCAACTCTCTTCTGGCTGGTCTCCCTCTGCGCACCATCAGGCCCCTGCAGCTCATCCAGAATGCAGCGGCACGGGTCGTCTTCAATGTCCCTAAATTCAGCCATGTCACTCCACTGCTGCGTTCTCTCCACTGGCTTCCTGTAGCTGCCCGCATCAGATTCAAAACCCTGACGCTGGCCTACAAAGCCAAGACTGGACCAGCCCCTCCGTACTTGATGGCAATGGTCAAAAGCCGGTCTGCACCAAGAGCCCTTCGAGCTTCAAGTACGGCTCGGCTCGACCCGCCATCCCTCAAAATCCGCGGAAGACAAGCGTCCAGACTTTTTTCTGTCCTGGCACCAAAGTGGTGGAACGAGCTTCCCCTGGGTGTCCGAACGGCCGAGTCGCTCGCTGTCTTCAAACGCAGACTGAAGACCCACCTCTTCAGAGAGTACTTGGGCGAATAGAGTACTATGGTCGCCTTATTGTATTGTGTTTAGTAATGTCTAAGCTTAGAGGTATCTTTGAATTATTAGTCTATTCTAACTAGCTAAGGTTTCTTTCTTGGGTAAATAGCAAAGCACTTTGTAAGTCGCTCTGGATAAGAGCGTCTGCTAAATGCCGTAAATGTAAATGTAAATGTAACAGTCTAACAGTGGATTAGGGCTGCCCGTGGTGATTGTGTGGCTTTAAGCAGATGTGAAGGACGATTCACCACAAGAATACAGCCAAACACTTTCAGGTAAGTTCCAGTGGTATGTAATGTTGAATTTGTGTAGAAATCAAAAGAGAGTACACGCAACAAAAACAAAAAATAGACGAGCTAGATAGTACACTCTTTGTACAACAAGGCCTCAACTGCCTTCATCTGAGGGCTGCAAAGCCTCACGCACGTCTACTATTGCTTCAGCCTACTCCGTGCAAGCTGAACCCCCTTATTGCCTCCTACACAGCCCTTTTAAGATGTATGCTGAAATTGATCCAACTCGCACAAAACATTAAAGTATGAGAAGTCAGTAAAAGAATAACCGTAAAGTTAAGCTAGCTGTAATCAAGGAAACACCTGCATTTAGTTCTCCTTCCATTAAAGCAAGATTTATACAAATTTAGGCTTTGGTGATAATGATTTAGTACCACAGTGAAGTTGTAAAGTAAACCAGAAATAAACCCATATAAATAAGCAAACAAGAGCATGTCATCATTATTATGGCTTAGTACTAAAGTAAAGCAGATGATTGCATGACAGAACAGCACTGACCACAGAATACCTCAAAATGTCCGTTAACTCTTCATCTAAGGTGTGTTTTGAGTTGAATTTAGTAAAAACAAGTCTTTCTGAATGTGTGTTTACACACATTTGATGGGACAGTGCAACACTGCTGAAAGTTAATCCTGCTTTTCTGAACACTATTTAATGTTTGTGTTTTATCATGTGCTGATCATTATAACAGTGAGGCACACAGGAACTTTCACTGTCACTATGGCTAATTTACACTTTGCCATTTAGGCCAGTAAGATGCTTTTGTATTTTGTAGACATATGTATATGTGTGTCTGCAGGTGTGGAGGTCCATGGTATAACATGTGAATTTGCACAACCAGTTCTACTCAGCGCTCAACCACGACTGATCGTCTTGTTCAGCAGTGGCACTTCGAGAGATGCCTGGGACTTACGATCGCCAAGTATGGGATTTACTGCCATTTTTACTGCCAATATTGAACATGTTTGTGTGGATGTTTCAGAGTATTGCAGCACAAAAACAAAGTAGTAAGCTGACTTAAAATAGAGCAACTCCAACAAAGGTGCAGAGTTAAATTGAGAGGAACATAAGTTGATTCAGTAGATTAAAATGTTTGTGCATGTATCATTGTTGGGAAGGCCTAGCCTGCAGTGAAGTGCCAGAATAGTGACTGGAATGGGCGTCACTGTCTTGTTGGATGCACATGTGCATAAATCTTCCATAAATGTACACTGACCAGCCATTTCTTTTCACCACTGTGTTTGATCCAGTTGTACCAGAGAGTTGCACGGCCCCTAACTTTTTATCTCTAGGGGTCAACCTAACCAAACACAAAAGAGCCTGTCACTATCAAAAGTCTTCAACCTTGATTGTGGTTAAAGCATAGTTACAGCACAGTGCTCATGTGTCTGAGACTCGTGAATTAATTAGGCAGTTGAGAATGTTGGCAGTCCCAAAAACTTGGCCCTGCCATCTATGGATGCTTAAAGATGCTTCCTCTCCACCTGCGCTGAGATGCCTTCAAGACCTGCAATGCAAAACCCACTGGTGTGAAAATATCAATTATTATAGTGCAAGCAAGTAATAAATTAAATAAACTTGATGTGTATTCCAGGATTTCACATAATTGTGTTATATCTGACAACTGTGTTAAGATATACTTTTAAATTACGAAACAGTATGATCAATATTTTGATTATCATATAGTTTTGAATTTCAACTTGTCAGATTCTCTTCTGTCCACAGGTCTTGATTATTCAGGAGTGGCTACGAAATGTATTAATGAGGCTCTGACCAACCTCATCCACAGTTCTTGTTGAGTCCACTTTTTCACACTTCTTGTGATACCACTTACAGTGCCCATTGCCATTACCTGCCCAGATTTTTTCCTGTCCACAGCCCTCTATGATTCTGAAGTGGCTATGAAGTTCATTAATGAGGCGATCACCATCTTCATTCACAGATCTTGGTGAGTCCACTTCATCACACTTGTTTTATGCTGTTTACAGAGCCCATGACATAGTTTGTCCAAAGTAGCTTATTTACACAGCCCTCAATGATTCAACTTCATTAATGAGGCTGTTACCAACCTCATTCACAGTTTTTGGTCCACTTGGTCCACTTGGTCCACTTTATCACGTTCCATTTCCTTTCGTTTATGGTACCATTTACAATTGAGTGGACTGATGCTCTTGTGTGCTCTAGATATTTTGGAAATTGCTAAACCACTTTATCCACAGTTGTTGGTGAGTCCACTTCATCACAGTCCCTGATGGACTGCTTACAGTGCCCATTACAATCGACTGCCCAGATTCTCTTTTGTCCACAGCCCTTTTTGATTCAGAAGTGGCTACGAACTTCATATATGAGGCTTTCGCCAACATCGTCCACTGTTCTTGGTACAATCGCCTGCCCAGATTCTCTTCTGTCCACAGTGTTACTGTTACATTCAAGACATAGGTGATCCTGTGATCCAGTATTGCATATTTGATACTGTTAGTGCTGCCATCTGGTGGCCTGTTTCTTGTTGTTTTTGTTTTTCTCTCTCTCCCTCTCCTGGTGAAACGACTGATTGGAAACAGCTGATCTCAATGCGTGTGCTGGTTGGCTGCAGTGTCTGAGCTTTGTCATTGAAATGGTGCCATTGGCGTTTATCTAGTCGCCCGTGGCGTTCTCACCATGTGGCCAAAGGTGGTTGTGATTGAGGCTGTTCAAGATATATAACATGACAATTCACAGTTTGATGTATGTGGATCTATTGTAGCCTACTGTTTTCTGTGTCATTATGTACTTGTTGATGTCCAAGTGGTTTAATCATAGTCATGTTTGTAGTGGTGAGTGCCATTTACTATTTTAATTTCATTTATTATTTTTCATTTATTATTCTCTTGCTTCATGTTGGGGAGGCAGGTAAGGCCATTGTATTTTGTTTTATTATTTTTTAGTTAGGTTAGTTAGTAAGGAGGGATGTCATGTGTGTCTGTAATTTTGGCCTTTGCTCACCCTGATGCTATATGATGTTGACTGTGGTCTTGTTATGTTTGCCTATAATACTACATTTTCATTTGAGCATTAAATCTGTTTCTTTATGGTTTGTTTATCTCCTCAAGCCCTAAACTAGTTTTTTTTATGAAATGGTTTAATAAACTGGGCTGTAAGATTACTCAAAAATTGACTAACTTTACAAGACTTTAACAAAGCAAAACTTCACCAAAAGTGAAGTAGAAAAGAAAAACGTAGGCCAGAGTTATAAGAAAAAGTAGGCCAGAGTTATAAGAACTGCTTTTTATTGGAATTTAAAAACCTGAATGTTCTTATACGACTGAAGACGTGTCGAGGTTCTTCTGTTCCCTGTATGCTCTGTGACTAATTTGCTGAACAAGTAGATCTATCTGAGATATTTCCAAGCTGTTTTAAGCCTGCGTCTGAGATGAACACTGTATGTGAACTTTTACATTCTGAATTTTTAGTTGAAAGTAAGTCAGAAGATGCTGAAAATGATTTCACATCAAAACTGAATTTTATTAAAGAGGCTTTGATGGAGGAACAAAGTTGGGATCAATCTCTTGATAACTGTAGACTAACTGCTGTAACAGAAGAAAGTAATGCCCCATCATGCAGTTATGTATTTTCAGCAAGATGTACATGTACTTAGCATGTACTTAGCTTAGCCCCCTGACAGTGTGTTCTCTGGTCATCTGGGTATACAGAAAACACATCAGCAGATCATGTGTTTTTTCTTTTGGCCTGGTCCTAAAGCTGATGCTGTGTTATGTTGAGTTACGGGAAAACCCAATCAGGTTATTCCATCCACATCACTTCATCCAATCCTAGCATTATGAGCACCATTTCAACGTGTGTAGGGCAGCTGCCCTGGCCACTGATCAAATCCTTCTACTTTTGTGTTACCCCTTGACCAGCTACCTAAACAAATGCTCATGCTTCATTACAGTAACAAGGCTGTGATGGCTGTCTTAAGTATGTTGCGAGAAGGTTACAAAGTATGTTCAGGTTTTTCGCTGCTGCTGCTGCACCTGCATCATTATCCTCTATTTTATTTGTTCCAGACATGAGGAGCTCCTCCCTTACTGTTCCACATTGCATTGTGGTATAATGTAAAAAAGTGTCCATTGAGTATACACCAAAAATTAGCTGTGCGCTAATCCGTATACGTTCGGCACCATTTAAGGTGGCTTCCAGTAAGAAGCTGGAGAATAACTCCAGCCTTGTTGGTGCAGCCGTTTCTTTACGGCATCATAAATCAGCACATTTTACAGTTGTAAAATACATCCAGATAGATCCGGGAACTAATTTTACTGAAGTTCTGAAATTGTTAGCAATTGATCATCACATGTCCAGTGCATATCACCCCGAATCTCAGGGTTCTCTAGAATGTTTTCAACAACCTCAGTGCTTCGTACCTACTGTCTTTAGGTAGATAAAGAATGTGATGATGGCATCCTGGTCTTATTGTTTGCCATTTGTGAAAGTGATCAGGATTCCATTGGGTTTAGCCATTCACAGCTGAATTGTGAATTTCACTTTGGAGATAAAAGACTTGTACGTACCAGGTTCTGCCCTGTGTGCAGAGTTTTCAGGAAGATTGTGTTGATGGAGGTGGATCTGCTAATAGGGTTTTGCTAAGTTCTCCCCTACTGCTTCTGAAGTATCTGCTTTTGTCACACCAGATCTCTTTCTACAGTATTCCGTAATGCCATTTGGGTTACAAAAGGTAATAGCTAATGTAAACAATTGTGAAGCATGTCTGGATGTCGTTGTGATGTCTAGATGTCTATCAGAGTTGGAATGAACATTTGGCAATCCTCTGAAATGTGTTTAAGCGCTTTCTGAAAGTTTCCCTCACACTTAATCTCACTAAATGTGAGTCTGGGAAAGCTAGAGTATCCTAGGTTTGTAAGAAGGTGGGCCAAGGTGAAGTGCGCCCTCTTGAGGCTAAGATACCAACCCTGCAGTTGTGCTTTTGTAGAACCCCTGTTCTAATGACTCCTGACTACACTCAATTCTTCAAGCTGTAAGCTGGGGCTGGAGCTGTCCTCCTTAAAGAAGACTCGAGGTGTTGACCATCCAGTTTATTTTTCATAAAAATTGAAGGAACATCAGATCATGTATAGAACCACTGAGAAGGAAGCTTAGCACTCTTATTAGCTTTTCAACACTTTATGTGGGGTCGAGTGTTTTGGCAGTAGTGCTCTATATATACCACAATATCAGCTGAAGACTGATGAGATGGTTCATGATTGTTCAAGGTTTTAATGTTCAGAATAAGAAAGATTGTGAAAATGTAGTTGCTGATGCGTTGTCTAGGCAGTAGTGTGAGGGTGTTATGACCCTGGGGAGTGTAGAAGAGAGCCTCGTTGGTGCAGCCGTGTTTGTTTACAGCGTCAGAAAGACGAAGCAGTTTAGGAACACAGAGTCCTAATCTGACGTCAGTCCAATTATTCCATTCCACCTTAAATGGTGCAGCAGTTTCAGTCAAAAGTATTCACCCCCCCATCTACTACTAAACATAACAAGTGCTTTCTCCAAATTCAATAATGCTAAATTGCAATGAGGGGTGTGAATAATTTGGACTGCAACTGTACAGCACCAGAATGGAACAGGTGGAGCATAATTGGGATGAGATGCCGATTTCAGTAGGGCATCAATCTTAGTGTGCTTCTCTATCCTTCTTCCACTTAAACACAACTCTAATAATAAACATATGATGCTTTAAATACAAAAACAGAAAATTATATTATTTATATTCAGCCCGTAGTTCAAAACTACTTCCAACCAAACACCACTGTCTGACTCACTGTTGTCTTTTCCTAGTTAATAGATGTAGATCTGCACTCTTAGCTCCTTCAGTGGAGTTTTTTTCAACCATTTCAGCCCAAAAAAAAAAAAAAAAAAAAAGCTTCTAAGCTTTTCAGTCCCTGAGATCAGTACTGGAGGACTTATGTGTCCCATCTGCTGAATTAAGAAAACAAATGGTAAATGTGGCATCAATCTATACAAAATGAAAATGTGAACGAGTTAGACAGTCATGCAGTGAGGTGAAGATGAATCAATGTGAGGACCAGCGGGCAGGAGGGTAGTGTTTTCTTCTTATCTTTTTTTATATCTTTGTCTTCTTTCTTCTTTGTCTTTGTAATTTTCTTTTTTCTTGTTTTCTTCTTTTGGTCGTCCTCCATTTACGCTCTAGTTTCTGCACTGTTTTTAGTTTTTGCCTTGTCATTTTACTTTTAAACAGTGCTTCTTTGTCTAAGGTTGATTGAAGGGTATTTTCTAGGTCGTTTGTTAATTTAACTAGCTCCGTTTGGAGTCATTGGGGTTATCGTGCGCTTTAGACAGTGTTACGGGGACAAATGAACATTTTGCCTAAGATGTATCTCAAAGGAGATTAGATAATGGTCTGATATTACTGAGCTTTGAGGTACAATATTTAGATGATCAATTATAACACCCAGGGTCAGGACTAAATCTAGGGTATGGTTACAGTAATGTGTGGGTCCAGTCACATTTTTTGTGATGCCGACAGAATCTAAGATTGATACAAACGCCTTTGTTAATGGATCATCTGCTTTTTCAAAATGAATATTAAAGTCTTCTACTATTATAACTTTGTCACTGCACACTGACAAGTCTGCAGCAAAATCACAAAATGATTAAAAAAAATTCAGAATATGACCCTGGAGGCCTATAAATATTAATTTAGTCTGAATGCATTTTTATTTGTGGCTGGATTTGATTTATTAATGTAGAAAATCTCAAAAGAAGTGAAAGTGTTAGTGTTTTTGAATAATATCTAGTGTATTCTGGTAGATTATGCATACTCCACCTCCTGTGCCTGATAATCTAGGGCTATGTACATATTTATAACCTGCGGTGGTGGCTTCATTTACTGCTATACATTGATCAGGTTTCAGTGTGGCAGAAAATGTCTAGTTTCTAATTAATTTATTAAAACAAGCAGATTTAGATATTCTATGTTTGGCTTTAATTTGGGGCACAGACAGTCTTAATACAATGAAACCTGGGTGACGCCTCAAAGCAGCTCGCAGACGGTTTAGCGTGTGTCTGCGGCCTGGTCCCGGCTTTGGATTGTCAGCAGCCTTTTACACTACTCGACTAACTAGCAGACTATGCGTTATGCTGCACGAAAATAGGGCAGCACCCTCCTGCGTGGGGTGGACGCCATCCCTACCTAAAAAACAGGCTTGCCCTCAAACTTTAATCAATTATCTGTGCTATATAGCACTGTGATTCGGCTGTAAGACTCAGCGGCGCGCCTCATTGGAATGGGGCCAAAGCAAATTACGGCAATAAAGTTGCCGGTGAGTGGAAGCATAAGGTAGGTGTTTCTAATAAAGTGACCATAACCTAAAGCTACCTTACACTCAGCAAAAGTCCATTCTCTATCAGCAGAGAAACCTTTGGATGAAAAGTACTGAGCTATCTTTTGCTCATTAATATGTTTCTTCACTATGCCATTGATTACCTTTTCAAAATCAGAATCAGTCCACTGAGGCATTTCAGTCTCTCCCTTAGCTAAGGTGCTGCTTTTATAGTTAAGAGGCTTCCATGAGTATGATGGCCTTTTCTTGACATGGTGAGGAAACAGGAGAACAAAACCAAGTTTTCTTCTTATTAACTAAACTACAGAAGAACAAAAACACAACTCCGTTCAGAGAGGATTACTGTTACAAACGTTACGTTTAACAGTAACAAAACAAACTTCTCTCCTTTAGAGAGGATAACAGCCACAAAACACTAGGTTTTTATCAGTGACAAACAGATAACTTCTCTTCTTTCAGAGAGGCTAACAATTACTGACTCCTCTGTCTTAGGAAACCAGAATTTCTCTCAGATTCGAAATGATGTTTACTCACCAAGAAGGTTTTAGTAGGCTATCCGGGTCACAACACCACATTGTTAGAAATCCGGCATACAGGACACAGATTCAGGAGTCAGGAGACTGGATCTTTAGCATTGGAGTTTATTCACATGCAGACAGAAAATCATACACTGGCACAGCTTAGTTGATCACGGTCAGTCTAGTCTAGTCCGACCATGTCTAGTCCGAACCAATCCAGTCTAAGACAAAATTCAGTCCAAAACTGAATTCAGTCTAAAACAGAATCCAGTCTGATTAGGGGTATTTTGAGAGGGCCTTATATATATTGGAAATTGTGGGAGGGGAAACGAAGGGTAACAAAAGGTGAGACAAAGGATTAAGATAACCATTTGATAAGTTGAAACCACATGAAAGTAATGTTAGAAAGGGCCATATTTTCTCTCAGCTGCAACTCTCAGGTCTTTGGTCTTCACCTATATAAGGCCATCAGTTGTCAGGTACATCTGGATTGTACACAAAACTGTCTGCCCTCCATTGGGTGTTGTGCCCACTTGGGCTATTCGGGGTCAGTGTGGGTGGAGGTAAAGAACTGCCGATTGGCTTTTCAATTTTGCTTTCTGTCAGCGTGATCTCACCCTTGCATGAGTATGATGCAGGACCTCTAGTGTGCACCTTAGGAGTGTCTGGTGGGTTAGGGGGTTCAGGCTGATCTTTGACCTTGAACTTGACCAAACCTTGCATCTCCATCTCCACATCAGTTTCGGTCCAGGTGGTCATGTGAAGTGGTCACTGCACTGCTGTCTGCTCTTGTCCATCTGATTCAGGGGCATATGGAGGTGGTCTCAGGTTTGAGCCGAGAATACAGCCCGGGCTTGTTTGTCTTGTCATCATGTTGTTTGCTTATCTCCATGTTGTGAAAGTTAGCTTACGAGTGATAAGAAGATAAGGGGTGATGAGAGAAATATTGGGGTAATACAAGAAGATATGGGGTGATGAGAGAAACAAAGGGGTGAAACCAGTAGAAGGATGTTACAAGAGAAATATGGAGTGTTAAGAGAAATATGGGGAGTTATAAAGAATAAATAAAGGGGTGTTAAAAGAAAAAGAAGGGGTATTAATAGAAGAAACTGGGTATTACAAGAAGGGTGAGTAATTATACAAGTGAAGAGATAGGGTATAGTGTACACAGAAGAAAGTAAAGCGATAGCTTAAAAGGGATAGCTTGTGTGTGTGAATGTGAAGGGAATTATCGTGTGTCTCTCAGTCTGTGTGTGGATTCTGGGTGGCTATGTTCTGTTGGGGTTGAAGGGATATGTTTGGAGAGTAATTCTAAAAACTCTCCATACTGTTGTCTTTTATTGTGAGATCTTGTGCTTTGCAGGAGATCTCACAATAAGAAAAATCTCATAAAAACGAGAGGAGCTATATTTAAGTTCAATAAAATATCAATAAAAGCCAAATTAATTGGGGTTGTAAAAAGATAAGGGTAAAAGCTGAAAATAATTCTGTTATTGTCTCAGAAAAATGTGTGCCTTTGTGGGAGGTTTAAGGGAAGATACAGTATGGGGGCCACCGGAGAATAGAAAAACAGGAGTAAATGTTACATGTTGTATGTCTAGTCTGAGATTTAGTTTTAATGGCCAATAAAAGATAAATGGATCCATTAGATAGAGTTATGTGATAATGAGTGTAGAAAAGCAGTAGGAAATCTATGAAATAAATAGGTTTTGTAGATATGTGGGTTGGAACGAAGTATAGGAAAATTAATGAGCCCGGACTGGACGTCAGAGAGGGAGATAGGTAAAGGAACAGTTTCATAAACCACTAAAGCAGCCCATACTGGCACCAGGTCACGTGTAGTACAATAATACTGTTAATAAGTCCTGTGGTTGTTGTATGGATACTGGAATGTGGGTTTTATAGTGTAAGTCCAACCTACCAACCTGAGAAAGAGATTGACTAGGTTAAAATAGTTATACATAGAAGATGTGTTTATATCTTATGTGTAGGTAATTCTTTGTATGAATAACAAGCATTATTGTTAAGCACTGTAGGAAAGTAATCTCTGGTATTTCTGTTCTATGCTGGTATCTCTGGTATTTCTGTTCTATGCTGGCAGAAAGGGAATCTATCCACCTGTACATACTAGCATCTAAATATGTTCTGCACACATGCTTCTGGTTGAACTTTGACCACTGGAAAGGGGAGCCTCATGTATGCAAGCATACACATACACTAAGGTTTAAGGTTGGTAGAGAGTTAAATCACTTTTAAACACACATAGTTAAAGATTCTCTCACTTGATTAGCTTAAGATTAGATCTACAAGTAATCTGGTTTGATTCTCCTTTCTCTTTTATGGGATGTGAGAGGAGACAGAAAGAAGGACCTAAGGAGGGGCAGCTGGCGAGCGACGTGCCAGAAACATCACATGGACTGAGTGGAAGAAGCTGTGCTGACTTCAGATCAGGCTAGTGTGCTTATCCACAGATCACTTCCCTGTATACACCTGCATTCTAAACAAATGTGTATTCATATTTATAGTGCTATTAATTATATAATACTTGCTAACAGCGTATAAGATGCTGCATGAAGCTTGCCAACTGATTGGTCGGGCAGTGACTTTGATTACTTAAAGAGAACACACTTGGGGGTTAAACATTTTGTTGAAAGCCACAGGTAGGGAAGTATTTGGTGGTTTTTTTTTTTTTTTTTAGAGTGTTCATACATTCTTAAGGTCTGGGCTGGTCTGAAGTTGGCAAACCTCAGTTAATTTCAACAACTCGTATAGTAACTTATAATAAACAAATAAATAAATATTGTATAATTCAAAGTAGACAGTGAAGTGGTAGTAACTTCAAAAATTTTAAAGTAATCTTTTTCACACTCAAATAACATAAAGAGGCCATTATTATGCCAACTATGGGTACAAACACTTCGAAAGGAATTACTGTTCCTGTTGATGTAGTTAAAATAATCCATTAATTAAAGGCATAACTAAGACATCAGAGAAATGACACAAGCGTTGGCCTGACATTGACCAACCTTGGCCAGTGGAGGGGACTCTTAATCCAGATGTAATTAAAGTAATGCAAGTACTTGTGGCCACGTACAAGGCTAACCAAAAGAAAGGTAAGAAGGGGGAAAAACATAAGGAGAAGAGACCGATGGAGCTTGGCATTCTCCAGTTGCTGGAATAAGAAGGGCAGAAACTGGTCAAAGCAGCAAAGGATAAGAGAGAGAGGAGTGCAGAAGAAATGGAGAGACAGATGAGAGGAATAGGAAAGCAGATGGCAGAAATTAATAAGCCATTTTCACACGTAAACCCAGTAAAGAACCCCCCACCATATGAGAAGGAATTGAAGTCTGAGAAGATCTATCCCCAGCTCCCAGTGATCACTCAAGAGGGCAAATATCACATCAGAGATGATGATGACCGAATAGTGGAAGCAGGAAAAGCAGAAACAATTATAAAAATGTATTTTCCAAAAGCAAGAAGAAATCAACATATATGTAAACTGAAGGTGAAGTGAAGATCAGGAGGACAAAAGTTGGAGATGATGTGGATGAAAGTGCGTGGGAAGAAGCCAGAAGAGGATGTGATCCAGCAGTCACGCGGATCCTGGTGAGGGCAGAAAGGAAAGGAGACAAGACGAGAAAGTATGAGGACTCAACAGATGAGAGTTCTAATAAAATGAGTATATGAAGGTAGTGATCAAGGTAAGGAACATAGTCTTTCCACCTTAAGGGGATTCTTTCCAACAGCAGCCGGTACAAGAATGGAAGAAGAAATGTAGAGAGGCGTATAGACCAATGCCTTTCTCACGTGGACACTGCTATGACTTTAGAAAGTCAAAAATCATTGGAGAAGCAGTTGAAGGAGCTGCAGATGCAGACGAAAGAATTGAGGCTGGAAGGATCTCAGAAAGTGGATGAGAAATATGCATTGCACCCCAAAAAAGGATTGTCATGTGACAATATGTGTCCAGTGATTATCTGAGGACCGACATTAGAGTACAAGCCTTGGCAGAATACAGACATGTCTGATGTCATGGAAAAATTGCCAACTCTTCAAGATGGAGCACATCCTTGGAGTAAGAAGAGATCATGGTGGGAACAGAACCTGCTGTAGGAGATAAAGAGACTTCTTGCTATTCTCCGGGGAGTTCCAGCCATCGAAGAAATTCTGCAAAAAGCTGGATTTGATTGCTACATGGGGACAGCGGTAAATGATCCAGAACGGTTTGCTGCAATTAGAGGTCGGGTGTGGACAGCATTGAGATACATTTCCAACAAATATACATCCTGATAACATTGGGAGAACCATTGGGAGAGGAAGAAAACCCTAGAGCCTTATGTGTCAAGAACCCATCAAGGGAGAAATCACAGGGCATGACCCGGAAGCAAATCCATACAAAACAATAAATCCTTCGAGCCAAAATACAGAAAGGACTGCCGTTGTCTGTGAAAAACAAACTGGCAGAAGTCGTGGGCTTAGAAGGTATGGCAAAAGGGGTTTATACAGACCACATTTCTCATCAAGTGGAGTTGTATAGGGAGAAGGAACAGGACCAAAAAGAGCAAGATCAAGAGACCCTCAGAAAACCGACCTCACATACAACTGGTGGAGAACAAGAAAAAAGAAAAAAAAAAAATGCAAGCCCTGGTTATACCAAGCCAGCCTCCAAAAAATCAGCAAGATCAGCCTTCACAACAACTGCAGCCAAATCAGGTTCACCCTCATTGACTCAACCATCATCAGTGGTTCCAGATGTCTCCTGGCCACAGCCAGTTTTTGGTCAAGTACAGGTCTAGAGAGGACAGGGTCAAGGAATCATAGGAAGAGGAAGAAGATTTGATCCAACCTTTCAGCAATCCTTGAAGCATGCTACAACTGTGGAATGGTAGGTCACCTCGCTCGAGAGTGCAACAGACCAAGAGAAAGTTTCAGGGGAAATTACAGAGGAGGATTCAGGGTCCAATTGAGGCCATTCAGGGGACCGGTGAACCCTTATAGGGGCCTGGAACCAGGATTCTAGAGGTGTCCAGAGAATTCGAAAGGGGGTGTCAGCTGGTAGCATCAGAGCCAGAGTGATCCAACCATTGAGGTGAAAGTAAATAATTGACCATTAAAGATGATGGCAGATGGCGGAGCAGCTTTCACATGTAGCCAGCCTGAAGATGCTACACATCTCCCCATGTCTGGTCAGTGGATTCGGACAATCGGGTTTCAGGGAGTGAAACAGCTGATTCCTCTCACAGAACCAATAGAGCTCTGCTATAAAGATATGAAGATTACAATACCCATTCTGGTATCAGAACACACACCAATAGCATTGTTGGGAAGAGATGCTTTGTGCAAATTGAACTGCACAATAAAATGTACACCAGACGGATGCCTGGTGGAAGTGCCAAGTGACATTGTCCACCAACTACTGATGACGACAGAAGCCGAAGCTTCATCAGTGTTCTGGATTGGAAATCTTACTGCAGCCTTCTTGGAGCCGGCCAAGTTGTGGGAGATGTTTATTGCGGCAAACCTGCCTGATGCAGTACTGTTAAACAGTACTGTTATTCAGTATGTAGATGATCATAATTGCTGCAGATGTTGGCTGAGAAGGGGCATAAGGTCTCTCAGAAAAAGGTGCAGTACTGTCAGAAGAAGGTAGTTTATTTGGGTCAGACAATAACGCAGGGGCACAGAAGTATTTCTGACAAACAGTTGAAGCTATTCGTTATGCTCCCAAGCCCAGAACAGTCAGGGAACTGATGACATTTTTATGTATTGCAAGTTATTCTATAGAGGACTATGCCAGTTTAATAGGGCCTTTGAGGGCTATGCTTAAAGATATTGGGAATGCTAAACTCCACTGTAACTTATCCGGGACACGAGATGGCCTTTTAGCATTTGAGACGATTAAACAGAGGTTACAAGAGGCTCCAGCATTGGCGCTTCCAGATTACTCTAAGAATTCCTTATTGTATGGGTCTTGTACTTCTACTGGAGGTAAATATGCATGTGCAGTCCTCTGTCAAGCGACAGGTACAGTAACAGGTCCACAGCCTATTTCTTATTATTCTACAGCATTTTCAGGAGTTGAATTAGGGTTGCCATTATGTTATAGAGCTATGGTAGGAGTCCATTTAATGTATGAGAAAGTGTCATCCAGTAACAATTATTACCCATCATAGCCTTAGAAATCTACTGAACCATGGCAAATACACATTGACTATGTCAAGGCTGAGTTATTATTATAAGCTTCTAGAACAGGAAGATGTCACCCTAATGAGGTGTGTCACAGTGAATCCAGCTGACACCTTGCCAACTTCAGAAGATGGTGAACCCCATGATTGTGTTCAAGACGCTGAGAAATACTCAAGGCTTAGGTCAGATTTGCAAGCCCTCCCACTGCATAATGCAGACTTGGAATATTGGACTGATGGGTCTTATTATAGGAGAGGCAATACATTGTGTGCAGGTTATGCAGTAGTAAAAGCCCAAGGAGCAAACTTTGTGGTTGAGAAAGCTGCAGTAATACCACAGCCTGCTTCAGCACAACTTGATAAACTTATAGGGTTAACAGAAGCATGTTTATTGGCAGAAGGTAAGCAAGTGACTATCTATACTGATTCTGCCTATGCACATAGCGTGTGTCACCTGTTTGGTGCAATATGGAATAGGGGGTTTAAGAAAACAGGTTCTCCTATACAGCATCATGAGAAAATAATAAAATTGTTACATGCCATGATGAAGCCCAAAGAAAGTGCTATAGCTAAATGTGCAACACATAAAAGAGACATGTCAAAAGTCATTCAGGGGAATAAAGCGGCTGATGACGCTGCACAGGTAGCAGCTGATGACGCTGCACAAGGAGCAGACAAATGGGGTGAAGTCTTTTTGGTTACGCATGAGGTAGACATGGAAGACAAAATAACAATCAAGGATGTGACCTTAATGCAGGAAGCAGTTCCTGATAAAGATAAACAGTTGTGGCGAGATCGAGGGGCCACTCCAGATTCTACTGGCCTTTAGAGTAATCATGAGGGGCTGATAGTCGCATAGTCCTATGCGTGATTTAGTAGTGGACTTTGTTGACATGATTAAACCAATAGGAGGTAAGAGATTTGTTAGTCGTGGAAGACTGATTTTCGAGATGGCCAGAGGCCTGTCCAACTAAACGGAAAGATGCACATTTAGTTGCCAAGTTTCTGTGCAGAGAAGTCATAAGCAAGTGGGGACTTCCACATCGAATATCCTCAGATAATGGGAAGGAGTTTGTAGAAGTGAAATTCATTAGATTAAATAGCGTCTTAGGGCAGTGTATCATCCACAAAGTCAGGAAATTTGTGTAAAAAATTTAATGGTAAGAACCGCATTGTGAAAATCTGTCAGCACAGGTCTGAATTGGGTTGCTGCACTTCCATTGGCGTTAATGGTGTGTCGATCACGTGAGCTGTGTGATTTGCACATGACACCGCATGAGTTGGCAACAGGCAGACGAATGCCAATGCCTTGCTTGCATACAAGTGTAAAGGGTTCAAGTCTTGGCCTTTTAGAAGATGAAATGAGAGCGTATGTAACATACATGGCTAATCCACATAAGAGAATATCCATGTATGTTTCTGACAGGCAAAAGAAAGAAGAGGTGCAGGAGAGGCTGGATGAGCAAAAGAGGAGTGTGGTGCAACCTGGGGACAAGTTGTTTGTGAAGGTGTTTTAAAGAAAATGATATAACGAACGCCGTGAAGGTCCTTTTGAGGTTGTGCGCAGTCCAAGTTAAAGGGTCTCCAACGTGGTATAATTTGTCACATTGTGGTAAAGCACCAAGGGAAGAAACACCTCATGTGCATGAAAGAGATGTGGAAGGCTCAAGAGAACCAGGACGTACAGAAGGAGAGAGGCAGGAAGATCTACAGGGTCAAACTCCAAAAGAGGAGATTGTCCATGATGTGGACAATGGTGATGACTCTGTGGGCATTTCTGATGATGCCGGAAATGACTCTGCAATTAACCAATAGGAAAGAAGATTTGGGGACATTGAGTTTAGGGATGTCCCAGAAACAGCAGGAACTAGTTCAGGGGAGTGTAAAGCACTAAAAGGGTACTGAGGACACTGATTCCTCAACAGGGGGAGTCAGAGAGTCAAATAGACGTACAAGTCCAAAACCAGTACAAAAAAGGGTCAGACCTAAACGTTACGAAGACTGAGGTAGATGTGTCATTGGAGAAGATGACTTTATTAGCATCAAATGTTACTGAAGATATAAATAAAGAAGTAACTTTCTTTCGTATTACAAAGAAGAAAGTCAATACATGATAAGAAACTGAATGTTTACTTACCTGTTACACAGTTGCAGATGAAAACACAGCCAGTAAGACAGAATTCTAGATGCAGAAAACCACATACAGCTGGATATGGATAGACTCTTGAGATCATGAGGTCCTGTCAACAAGTAAGGCAAAGAAGAAAGTCAATACATGAAAAGAAACTGAATGTATACTTACCTGTTACACAGTTGCAGATGAATACACAGCCAGTAAGCCAGAGTTCCAGATTCAGACAACCATATACAGTTGATAAATAATCTCTTGGGATCATGTCCTGTGAACAAGTAAAACAAAGAAAAAAGTCAATACATAAAAAGAAACTGAATGCTTACTTACCGATTACACAGTTGCAGATGAAAAAAAGCCAGTAAGCTAGAGTTCCAGATTCAGAAAACCATATACAGTTGATGTATAGTCTCTTGAGATCATGAGGTCCTGTGAACAAGTAAGACAAAGAAGAAAGTCAATACATTAAAATAAATGGAATGTATAGTTACCTGTTACACATTTGCAGATGAATACACCGTCAGTAATCCAAAATTCCAGATGCAGACGATGGCAAAAAGTTGGAGATGGATACACTCTTAGGATCAAGAGGTCATATAAACAAGTAAGACAAATAAAGTCAATACATGAAAAGAAACTGAATGTATACTTACCTGTTACAGAGTTGCAGATTAATACACAGCCAGTAAGAAAGAATTCCAGATGCAGACAACCACATACAGCTGGACATGGAAAGCCTCTTGGGATCATGAAATCCTGTCAACAAGTAAGACAAAGAAGAAAGTCAATACATGAAAAGAAACTGAAAGTATACTCACCTGTTACACAGTTGAAGATAAATAAACAGCCAATAAGAAGAAAAATCCAGATACAGACAATGGCAAACAGCTGGAGATGAACAGTCTCTTGGCATCATGAGGTCCTGTGAACAAGAAAGTCAATACATGAAAAGAAACTGAATGTTTACTTACCTGTTACACAGTTGCAGATGAACACAGCCAGTACGACAGAGTTCCAGATGCAGACTACGGCAAAAAGTTGGAAATAGATAGTCTCTTGGTATCATGAGGGCCTGTCAACAAGTAAGACAAAGAAGAAAGTCAAAACATGAAAAGAAACTGAATGTATACTTACCTGTTACACAGTTGCAGATGAAAAAAAAGCCAGTAAGCCAGAGTTCCAGATTCAGACATCCATATACAGTTGATGTATCATCTCTTGAGATCACGAGGTCCTGTCAACAAGTAAGACAAAGAAGAAAATCAAAATATGAAAAGAAACTGAATGCTTACTTACCTGTAACACAGTTGCAGATTAATACACAGTCAGTAAGAAAGAATTCAAGATGCAGACAACCACATACAGCTGCATATGGACAGTCTCTTGGGATCATGAAGTCCTGTGAATAAGTAAGACTAAGAAGAAAGTCAATACATGAAAAGAAACTGAATGCTTACTTACCGATTACACAGTTGCAGATGAATAGAAAGTCAGTCAGATTGAGATCCAGATGCAGACAACGGCAAACACTTGGAGATCGATAGCCTCTTGGGATCATGAAGTCCTGTCAACAAGTAAGACAAAGAAGAAAGTCAATACATGAAAAGAAACTGAATGTTTACTTACCTGTTACACAGTTGCAGATGAATACACAGCCAGTAAGAAAGACTTCCAGATGCAGACAACCACATACAGATGGACATGGATAGTGTCTTGCGATCATGAAGTCCTGTGAACAAGTAAAACAAAGAAAAAAAGTCAAATCATGAAAAGAAACTGAATGCTTACTTACCGATTACACAGTTGCGGATGAAAAAAAGCCAGTAAGCTAGAGTTCCAGATTCAGACAACCATATACAGTTGATGTATAGTCTCTTGAGATCATGAGGTCCTGTGAAAGGGACAAAATGAAAGTCAATACATGAAAAGAAGCGGAATGTATACTTACTTGTTACACAGTTGCAGACTAATACACAGCCAGTAAGAAAGACTTCCAGATGCAGACAACCACATACAGCTGGACATGAATATCTCTTGGGATCATGAAGTCCTGACAAAGAGTAAGACAAAGATGAAAATCAATATATGAAAAGAAACTGAATGTATACTTACCTGTTACACAGTTGCAGATGAAAAAAAGGCCAGTAAGCCAGAGTTCCAGATGCAGACAACCATATACAGTTGATGTAAAGTCTCTTGGGATCACGAGGTCCTGAGAACAAGTAAAACAATGAAGAAAGTTAATACATGAAAAGAAACAGAATGTTTACTTACCTGTTACACAGTTGCAGATGAATACACAGCAAGAAAGAAAGAATTCCAGATGCAGACAACATACAGCTGGACATGGACAGTCTCTTGGGATCATGAAGGCCTGTGAACAAGACAAAGAAGAAAGTCAATACATGAAAATGAACTGAATGCTTACTTACCGATTACACAGTTGCAGATGAATAGAAAATCAGTCAGATTGAGATCCAGATGCAGACAACGGCAAACACTTGGAGATCGACAGACTCTTGGGATCATGAGGTCCTGTAAACAAGACAAAAAGAAAGTCAATACATGAAAAGAAACTGAATGTATACTTACCTGTTACACAGTTGCAGGTGAATAGAAAGTCAGTCAGATTGAGATCCAGATGCACACAACGGCAAACACTTGGAGATCGATAGCCTCTTGGGATCATGAAGTCCTGTGAACAAGTAAGAAAAAGAAGAAAATTAAAATATGAAAAGAAACTGAATGTTTACTTACCTGTAACACAGTTGCAGATGATTACACAGCCAATAAGACGAAAAATCCAGATGCAGATAACTGCAAACAGCTGGAGATGAATAGTCTTTTGGGATCATGAGGTCCTGTAAACAAAAGAAACTGAATGCTTTTCTACCGATTACACAGTTGCAGATGAATACACAGTCAGTAAGAAAGAATTCCACATGCAGACAACGGCAAACAGCTGGAGATGAATAGTCTCTTCGGATCATGAGGTCCTGTAAACAAGACAAAGAAGAAAGTCAATACATGAAAAGAAACTGAATGTATACTTACCTGTAACACAGTTGCAGATGAATACACATCCAATAAGACGAAAAATCCAGATGCAGATGAATAGTCTCTTGAGATAATGAGGTCCTGTAAACAAGACAAAGAAGAAAGTCAATACATGAAAAGAAACTGAATGTATACTTACCTGTAACACAGTTGCAGATGAATACACAGCCAATAAGACGAAAAATCCAGATGCAGATGAATAGTCTCTTGAGATAATGAGGTCCTGTAAACAAGACAAAAAGAAAGTCAATACATGAAAAGGAACTGAATGTATACTTACCTGTTACAAAGTTGCAGATGAATACAAAGCCAGTAAGAAAGAGTTCCAGATGCAGACAACCACATCCAGCTGGACAAGGACAGTCTCTTGGGATCATGAAGTCCTGTGAACAAGTAAGACAAAGAAGAAAGTCAATACATGAAAAGAAACTGAATGTATACTTACCTGTTACAAAGTTGCAGATGAATACAAATCCAGTAAGAAAGAATTCCAGATTCAGACAACCACATCCAGCTGGAAATGGAAAGACTCTTGGGATCATGAGGTCCTGTAAACAAGACAAAGAAGAAAGTCAACACACGAAAAGAAACTGAATGTATACTTACCTGTTACACAGTTGCAGATGAATAGAAAGTCAGTCAGATTGAGTTCCAGATGCAGACAACGGCAAACACTTGGAGATCGATAGCCTCTTGGGGTCATGAAGTCCTGTGAACAAGTAAGAAAAAGAAGAAAGTCAAACCATGAAAAAAAACTGAATGTATACTTACCTATAACACAGTTGCAGATGAATACACAGCCAATAAGATGAAAAATCCAGATGCAGCTGAATAGTCTCTTGGGATCACGAGGTCCTGTGAACAAGTAAGACAAAGAAGAAAGTCAAACCATGAAAAGAAACGGAATGTATACTTACCTGTTACACAGTTGCAGATGAAAACACAGCCATTAAGAAAGAATTTCAGATGCAGACAACCTCATACAGCTGGACATGGATAGCCTCTTGGGATCAAAAAGTCCTGTGAACAAGTAAGCTAAAGAAGAAAATCAAAATATGAAAAGAAATTGTATGTATACTTACCTGTAACACAGTTGCAGATGAATACACAGCCAATAAGACGTAAAATCCAGATGCAGACAACGGCAAACAGCTGGAGATAAATAGTCTCTTGGGATCATGAGGTCCTGTAAACAAAACAAAAAAAAAGTCAATACATGAAAAGAAACGGAAGGTATACTTACCTGTTACACAGTTGCAGATGAATACACAGCCAGTAAGAAAGAATTCCAGATGCAGACAACCACATACAGCTGGACAACGACAATCTCTTGGGATCACGAAGTCCTGTCAACAAGTAAGACAAGGAAGAAAGTCAATACATGAAAAGAAACTAAATGTATACTTACCTGTTACAAAGTTGCAGATGAATACAAATCCAGTAAGAAAGAATTCCTGATGCAGACAACCACATCCAGCTGGACATGGAAAGTCTCTTGGGATCATGAAGTCCTGTGAATAAGTAAGACAAAGAAGAAAGTCAATACATGAAAAGAAACTGAATGTATACTTACCTGTTACACAGTTGCAGTTGAAAAAAAGCCAGTAAGCCAGAGTTCCAGATTCAGACAACCATATACAGTTGATGTATAGTTTCTTGGGATCACGAGGTCCTGTGAACAAGTAAGACAAAGAAGAAAGTCAATACATGAAAAGAAATTGAATGTATACTTACCTGTTACACAGTTGCAGATATATAGAAAGTCAGTCAGATTGAGATCCTGATGCAGACAACGACAAACACTTGGAGATAGATAGCCTCTTGGGATCATGAAGTCCTGTGAACAAGTAAGACAAAGAAGAAAATCAAAATATGAAAAGAAACTGAATGTATACTTACCTGTAACACAGTTGCAGATGAATACACAGCCAATAAGACGTAAAATCCAGATGCAGATGAATAGTCTCTTGGGATCATGAGGTCCTGTAAACAAGACAAAGAAGAAAGTCAATACATAAAAAGAAACTGAATGTATACTTACCTGTTACACAGTTGCAGATGAATGGGAAGTAAGTTAGATTTAGTTCCAGATGCAGACAACGGCAAGCACTTGGAGATCGATAGCCTCTTGGGATCATGAAGTCCTGTCAAGAAGTAAGAGAAAGAAGAAAATCAAAACATGAAAAGAAACTGAATGTATACTTACCTGTTACACAGTTGCAGATGAATACACAGTCAGTAAGAAAGAATGCCAGATGCACACAACCACATACAGCTGGACATCGATAGTCTCTTGGGATCATGAAGTCCTGTGAACAAGTAAGACAAAGAAGAAAGTCAAAACATGAAAAGAAACTGAATGTATACTTACCTGTTACACAGTTGCAGATGAAAAAAAAGCTAGTAAGCCAGAGTTCCAGATGCAGATAACCATATACAGTTGATGTATCGTCTCTTGGGATCACGAGGTTCAGTGAACAAGTAAGACAAAGAAGAAAGTCAATACATGAAAAGAAACTGAATGCTTACTTACCGATTACACAGTTGCAGATGAATAGAAAGTCAGTCAGATTGAGATCCAGATGCAGACAACGGCAAACACTTGGAGATCGATAGCCTCTTGGGATCATTAAGTCCTGTCAACAAGTAAGACAAAGAAGAAAATCCAAATATGAAAAGAAACTGAATGTATACTTACCTGTAACACAGTTGCAGATTAATACACAGCCAATAAGATGAAAAATCAAGATGCAGACAATGGCAAACAGCTGGAGATGAATAGTCTCTTGGGATCATGAGGTCCTGTAAACAAGTAAGACAAAGAAGAAAGTCAATACATGAAAAGAAACTGAATGCTTACTTACCGATTACACAGTTGCAGATGAAAAAAATAAAGCCAGTAAGCCAGAATTCCAGATTCAGACAACCATATACAGTTGATTTATAGTCTCTTGGGATCACGAGGTCCTGTGAACAAGTAAGACAAAGAAGAAAGTCAATACATGAAAAGAAACTGAATGTATACTTACCTGTAACACAGTTGCAGATGAGCACACAGCCAATAAGACGAAAAATCCAGATGAAGACAATGGCAAACACTTGGAGATCGATAGCCTCTTGGGATCATGCTACATACACAGCCATTATGAAAGAATTCCAGATGCAGACAACCACAAATAGCTGGACACGGACAGTCTCTTGGGATCATGAAGTCCTGTGAACAAGTGAGACAACGAAGAAAGTCAATACATGAAAAGAAACTGAATGTATACGTACCTGTTACAAAGTTGCAGATGAAAACAAAGCCAGTAAGAAAGAATTCCAGATGCAGACAACCACATCCAGCTGGACACGGATAGTCTCTTGGGATCATGAAGTCCTGTGAACAAGTAAGACAAAGAAGAAAGTCAAAACATGAAAAGAAACTGAATGTATACTTACCTGTTACACAGTTGCAGATGAAAAAAAAGCTAGTAAGCCAGAGTTCCAGATGCAGATAACCATATACAGTTGATGTATCGTCTCTTGGGATCACGAGGTTCAGTGAACAAGTAAGACAAAGAAGAAAGTCAATACATGAAAAGAAACTGAATGCTTACTTACCGATTACACAGTTGCAGATGAATAGAAAGTCAGTCAGATTGAGATCCAGATGCAGACAACGGCAAACACTTGGAGATCGATAGCCTCTTGGGATCATTAAGTCCTGTCAACAAGTAAGACAAAGAAGAAAATCCAAATATGAAAAGAAACTGAATGTATACTTACCTGTAACACAGTTGCAGATTAATACACAGCCAATAAGATGAAAAATCAAGATGCAGACAATGGCAAACAGCTGGAGATGAATAGTCTCTTGGGATCATGAGGTCCTGTAAACAAGTAAGACAAAGAAGAAAGTCAATACATGAAAAGAAACTGAATGCTTACTTACCGATTACACAGTTGCAGATGAAAAAAATAAAGCCAGTAAGCCAGAATTCCAGATTCAGACAACCATATACAGTTGATTTATAGTCTCTTGGGATCACGAGGTCCTGTGAACAAGTAAGACAAAGAAGAAAGTCAATACATGAAAAGAAACTGAATGTATACTTACCTGTAACACAGTTGCAGATGAGCACACAGCCAATAAGACGAAAAATCCAGATGAAGACAATGGCAAACACTTGGAGATCGATAGCCTCTTGGGATCATGAAGTCCTGTCAACAAGTAAGACAAAGAAGAAAATCAAAACATGAAAAGAAACTGAATGTATACTTACCTGTTACACAGTTGCAGATGAATACACAGTCAGTTAGAAAGAATTCCAGATGCAGACAACCACATACATCTGGACATCGATAGCCTCTTGGGATCATGAAGTCCTGTAAACAAGACAAAAAGAAAGTCAATACATGAAAAGAAACTGAATGTATACTTACCTGTTACACAGTTGCAGATGAATAGAAAGTCAGTCAGATTGAGTTCCAGATGCAGACAACGGAGGACACCTTTCGCTGTACAATGTGCACTGTACAGTGAAAAATACGTGCACCTTACCTTACCTTGGGATCATGAGGTCCTGTAAACAAGAAAAAAAGAAAGTCAATACATGAAAAGAAACTGAATGCTTACTTACCTGTTACACAGTTGGAGATGAATACACAGCCATTATGAAAGAATTCCAGATGCAGACAACCACAAATAGCTGGACACGGACAGTCTCTTGGGATCATGAAGTCCTGTGAACAAGTGAGACAACGAAGAAAGTCAATACATGAAAAGAAACTGAATGTATACGTACCTGTTACAAAGTTGCAGATGAAAACAAAGCCAGTAAGAAAGAATTCCAGATGCAGACAACCACATCCAGCTGGACACGGATAGTCTCTTGGGATCATGAGGTCCTGTAAACAAGACAAAGAAGAAAGTCAATACATGAAAAGAAACTGAATGTATACTTACCTGTTACACAGTTGCAGATGAATAGGAAGCAAGTTAGAGTGAGTTCCAGATGCAGACAACGGCAAGCACTTGGAGATCGATAGCCTCTTGGGATCATGAAGTCCTGTCAAGAAGTAAGACAAAGAAGAAAATCAAAACATGAAAAGAAACTGAATGTATACTTACCTGTTACACAGTTGCAGATGAATACACAGTCAGTAAGAAAGAATTCCAGATGCAGACAATCACATACAGCTGGACATCGATAGCCTCTTGGGATCATGAAGTCCTGTAAAGAAGACAAAAAGAAAGTCAATACATGAAAAGAAACTGAATGTATACGTACCTGTTACACAATTGCAGATGAATAGGAAGTAAGTTAGATTGAGTTCCAGATGCAGACAACAGCAAGCACTTGGAGATCGATAGCCTCTTGGGATCATGAAGTCCTGTCAAGAAGTAAGACAAAGAAGAAAATCAAAACATGAAAAGAAACTGAATGTATACTTACCTGTTACACAGTTGCAGATGAATACACAGTCAGTAAGAAAGAATTCCAGATGCAGACAACCACATACAGCTGGACATCGATGGCCTCTTGGGATCATGAGGTCCTGTAAACAAGACAAAAAGAAAGTCAATACATGAAAAGAAACTGAATGTATACTTACCTTTTACATAGTTGCAGTTGAAAAAAATCCAGTATGCCAGAGTTCCAGATTCAGACAACCATATACAGTTGATGTATAGTCTCTTGGGATCACAAGGTTCTGTGAACAAGTAAGACAAAGAAGAAAGTCAATAAATGAAAAGAAACTGAATGCTTAGTTACAGATTAATAGAATTATTTGCAGATGAATAGAAAGTCAGTCAGATTGAGTTCCAGATGCAGACAACGGCAAACACTTGGAGATCAATAGCCTCTTGGGATCATGAAGTCCTGTCAAGAAGTAAGAAAGAAGAAAATCAAAACATGAAAACAAACTGAATGCTTACTTACCGATTACACAGTTGGAGATGAATACACAGCCATTATGAAAGAATTCCAGATGCAGACAACCACATACAGCTGGACATGGACAGACTCTTGGGATCATGAAGTCCTGTGAACAAGTAAGACAAAATAGAAAGTCAATACATGAAAAGAAGCTGAATGTATACTTACCTGTTACACAGTTGCAGATGAAAAAAAGCCAGTAAGCCAGAGTTCCAGATTCAGTCAACCATATACAGTTGATGTATAGTCTCCTGGGATCATGAAGTCCTGTGAACAAGTAAGACAAAGAAAAAAGTAAATACATCAAAAGAAACTGAATGTATACTTACCTGTAACACAGTTGCAGATGAGCACACAGCCAATAAGATGAAAAATCCAGATGAAGACAATGGCAAACACTTGGAGATCGATAGCCTCTTGGGATCATGAAGTCCTGTCAACAAGTAAGACAAAGAAGAAAATCAAAACATGAAAAGAAACTGAATGTATACTTACCTGTTACACAGTTGCAGATAAATACACAGTCAGTTATAAAGAATTCCAGATGCAGACAACCACATACAGCTGGACATCGATAGCCTCTTGGGATCATGAAGTCCTGTAAACAAGACAAAAAGAAAGTCAATACATGAAAAGAAACTGAATGTATACTTACCTGTTACACAGTTGCAGATGAATACACAGCCAGTAAGAAAGAACTCCAGATACAGACAACCACATACAGATGGACATGGATAGTGTCTTGCGATCATGAAGTCCTGTGAACAAGTAAAACAAAAAAAAAAGTCAAATCATGAAAAGAAACTGAATGCTTACTTACCGATTACATAGTTGCAGATGAAAAAAAGCCAGTAAGCTAGAGGTCTAGATTCAGATAACCATATACAGTTGATGTATAGTCTCTTGAGATCATGAGGTCCTGTGAAAGGGACAAAATGAAAGTCAATACATGAAAAGAAATGGAATGTATACTTACCTGTTACACAGTTGCAGACTAATACACAGCCAGTAAGAAAGACTTCCAGATGCAGACAACCACATACAGCTGGACTTGAATATCTCTTGGGATCATGAAGTCCTGACAAAGAGTAAGACAAAGATGAAAATCAAAATATGAAAAGAAACTGAATGTATACTTACCTGTTACACAGTTGCAGATGAAAAAAAGGCCAGTAAGCCAGAGTTCCAGATGCAGACAACCATATACAGTTGATGTATAGTCTCTTGGGATCACGAGGTCCTGTGAACAAGTAAAACAATGAAGAAAGTTAATACATGAAAAGAAACGGAATGTTTACTTACCTGTTACACAGTTGCAGATGAATACACAGCAAGAAAGAAAGAATTCCAGATGCAGACAACATACAGCTGGACATGGACAGTCTCTTGGGATCATGAAGGCCTGTGAACAAGTAAGACAAAGAAGAAAGTCAATACATGAAAAGAAACTGAATGTATACTTACTTGTTACACAGTTGCAGATGAAAAAAAAAAAAAAAACGTAAGCCAGAGTTCCAGATTCAGACAACCATATACAGTTGATGTATAGCCTCTTGGGATCACAAAATCCTGTCAACAAGTAAGACAAAGAAGGAAGTCAATACATGAAAATAAACTGAATGCTTACTTACCGATTACACAGATGCAGATGAATAGAAAATCAGTCAGATTGAGATCCAGATGCAGACAACGGCAAACACTTGGAGATCGACAGACTCTTGGGATCATGAGGTCCTGTAAACAAGACAAAAAGAAATTCAATACATGTAAAGAAACTGAATGTATACTTACCTGTTACACAGTTGCAGATGAATACACAGCCAATAAGACGAAAAATCCAGATGCAGACAACCACATACAGCTGGACATGGACAGTCTCTTGGGATCATGAAGTCCTGTGAACAAGTAAGTGAAGACAGTGAAAATCAAAATATGAAAAGAAACTGAACGTATACTTACCTGTTACACAGTTGCAGATGAATAGAAAGACAGTCAGATTGAGTTCCAGATGCAGACAACGGCAAACAGCTGGAGATGAATAGTCTTTTGGGATCATGAGGTCCTGTAAACAAGACAAAAAGAAAGTCAATACATGAAAAGAAACCGAATGTATACTTACCTGTTACACAGTTGCAGATGAATATACAGCCAATAAGACGAAAAATCCAGATGCAGATGAATAGTCTCTTGGGCTCATGAGGTCCTGTAAACAAGACAAAGAAGAAAGTCAATGCAGGAAAAGAAACTGAATGCTTACTTAGCAATTACACAGTTGCAGATGAATAGAAAGTCACAGCCAGTAAGAAAGAATTCCAGATGCAGACAACCACATACAGCTGCACATGGAAAGTGTCTTGGGATCATGAAGTCCTGTCAACAAGTAAGACAAAGAAGAAAATCAAAACATGAAAAGAAACTGAATGTATACTTACCTGTTACACAGTTGCAGATGAATACACAGTCAGTAAGAAAGAATTCCAGATGCAGACAACCACATACAGCTGGACATCGATAGCCTCTTGGGATCATGAAGTCCTGTAAACAAGACAAAAAGAAAGTCAATACATGAAAAGAAACTGAACGTATACTTACCTGTTACACAGTTGCAGATGAAAAGAAACGGAATGTATACTAACCTGTAACAAAGTTGCAGATTAATACAAAGCCAAAAAGAAAAAAAAATCCAGATGCAGACAACAGCAACCAGCTGGAGATGAATACTCTCTTGGGATCATGACGTCCTGTCAACAAGTAAGACAAAGAAGAAAATCAAAATATGAAAAGAAATTGAATGTATACTTACCTATAACACAGTTGCAGATGAATACACAGCCAATAAAACGTAAAATCCAGATGCAGACAACGGCAAACAGCTTGAGATGAATAGTCTCTTGGGATCATGAGTCAATAAAAAAGTCAATACATGAATAGAATCGGAATGTATACTTACCTGTTACACAGTTGCAGGTGAATAGAAAGTCAGTCAGACTGAGATCGAGATGCAGACAACGGCAAACACTTGGAGATCGATAGCCTCCTGGGATCATGAAGTCCTGTGAACAAGACAGACAAAGAAGAAAATCAAAATACGAAAAGAAACTGAATGTACACTTACCTGTTACACAGTTGCAGATGAATACACAGCAAGAAAGAAAGAATTCCAGATGCAGACAGCCACATACAGCTGGACATGGACAGACTCTTGGGATCATGAAGTACTGTGAACAAGACAAAGAAGAAAATCAAAATATGAAAAGAAACTGAATGTATACTTACCTGTTACACAGTTGCTGATAAAGAAAAGCCAGTAAGCCAGAGTTCCAGATTCAGACAACCATATACAATTGATGTATAAACTCTTGGGATCACAAGGTCCTGTGAACAAGTAAGACAAAAAAGAAAGACAATACATGAAAAGAAACTGAATGTATACTTACCTGTTACACAGTTGCAGATGAATATAAAGTCAGACAGATTGAGTTCCAGATGCAGACAACGGCAAACAGCTGGAGATGAATACTCTCTTGGGATCATGAGGTCCTGTAAACAAGATAAAAAGAAAGTCAATACATGAAAAGAAACTGAATGTATACTTACCTGTTACACTGTTGCAGATGAATACAAAGCCAATAAGATGAAAAATCCAGATGCAGATGAATATTCTCTTGGGATCACGAGGTCCTGTGAACAAGTAAGACAAAGAAGAAAGTCAATACATGAAAAGAAACTGAATGTATACTTACCTGTTACACAGGTTGCAGTTGAATAGAAAGTCAGTCAGATTGAGTTCCAGATGCAGACAAAGGCAAACACTTGGAGATCGATAGCCTCTTGGGATCATGAGGTCCTGTAAACAAGAAAGACAAAGAAGAAAGTCAAAATATGAAAAGAAACTGAATGTATACTTACGTGTAACACAGTTGCAGATGAATACACACCCAATAAGACATAAAATCCAGATGCAGACAACGGCAAACAGGTGGAAATGAATAGTCTCTTGGGATCATGAGGTCCTGTAAACAAGTAAGACAAAGAAGAAAATCAAAATATGAAAAGAAACTGAATGTTTACTTACCTGTAACACAGTTGCAGATGAAAAAAATAAAGCCAGTAAGCCAGAATTCCAGATTCAGACAACCATATACAGTTGATTTATAGTCTCTTGGGATCACGAGGTACTGTGAACAAGTAAGACAAAGAAGAAAGTCAATACATGAAAAGAAACTGAATGTATACTTACCTGTAACACAGTTGCAGATGAATACACTGTCAGTAAGAAAGAATTCCAGATGCAGACAACCACATACAGCTGGACATCGATAGCCTCTTGGGATCATGAGGTCCTGTAAACAAGACAAAAAAAAAAGCCAATACATGAAAAGAAACTGAATGTATACTTACCTGTTACACAGTTGCAGTTGAAAAAAAGCCAGTAAGCCAGAGTTCCAGATTCAGACAACCATATACAGCTGGACATCGATAGCCTCTTGGGATCACGAGGTCCTGTGAACAAGGAAGACAAAGAAGAAAGTCAATACATGAAAAGAAATTGAATGTATACTTACCTGTTACAAAGTTGCAGATGAATAGAAATTCAGTCAGATTGAGATCCTGATGCAGACAACGGCAAACACTTGGAGATCGATAGCCTCTTGGGATCATGAAGTCCTGTGAACAAGTAAGACAAAGAAGAAAATCAAAACATGAAAAGAAACTGAATGTATACTTACCTGTTACAAAGTTGCAGATGAATACAAATCCAGTAAGAAAGAATTCCAGATGCAGACAACCACATCCAGCTGGACATGGAAAGTCTCTTGGGATCATGAGGTCCTGTAAACAAGTCAAAGAAGAAAGTCAATACATGAAAAGAAACTAAATGTATACTTACCTGTTACAAAGTTGCAGATGAATACAAAGCCAGTAAGAAAGAATTCCAGATGCAGACAACCACATCCAGCTGGACATGGATAGCCTCTTGGGATCATGAAGTCCTGTGAACAAGGAAGACAAAGAAGAAAGTCAATACATGAAAAGAAATTGAATGTATACTTACCTGTTACAAAGTTGCAGATGAATAGAAATTCAGTCAGATTGAGATCCTGATGCAGACAACGGCAAACACTTGGAGATCGATAGCCTCTTGGGATCATGAAGTCCTGTGAACAAGTAAGACAAAGAAGAAAATCAAAACATGAAAAGAAACTGAATGTATACTTACCTGTTACAAAGTTGCAGATGAATACAAATCCAGTAAGAAAGAATTCCAGATGCAGACAACCACATCCAGCTGGACATGGAAAGTCTCTTGGGATCATGAGGTCCTGTAAACAAGTCAAAGAAGAAAGTCAATACATGAAAAGAAACTAAATGTATACTTACCTGTTACAAAGTTGCAGATGAATACAAAGCCAGTAAGAAAGAATTCCAGATGCAGACAACCACATCCAGCTGGACATGGATAGCCTCTTGGGATCATGAGGTCCTGTGAACAAGTAAGACAAAGAAGAAAATCAAAAGATGAAAACAAACTGAATGTATACTTACCTGTTACACAGTTGCAGATAAATACACAGTCAGTAAGAAAGAATTCCAGTTGCAGACAACCACATACAGCTGGACATAGACAGTCTCTTGGGATAATGAAGTCCTGTGAATAAGTAAGACAAATAAGAAAGTCAATACATGAAAAAAAACTGAATGTATACTTACCTGTTACACAGTTGCAGATGAACAGAAACGGTATGTATACTTACCTGTAACACAGTTGCAGATGAATACACAGCCAATAAGACGAAAAATCCAGATGCAGATGAATAGTCTCTTGGGATCACGAGGTCCTGTGAACAAGTAAGACAAAGAAGAAAGTCAATACATGAAAAGAAACTGAATGTATACTTACCTGTTACACAGTTGCAGTTGAATAGAAAGTCAGTCAGATTGAGTTCCAGATGCAGACAAAGGCAAACACTTGGAGATCGATAGCCTCTTGGGATCATGAGGTCCTGTAAACAAGTAAGACAAAGAAGAAAATCAAAATATGAAAAGAAACTGAATGTATACTTACCTGTAACACAGTTGCAGATTAATGCAAAGCCAATAAGATAAAAAATCCAGATGCAGACAACAGCAAACAGCTGGAGATGAATACTCTCTTGGGATCATGAGGTCCTGTAAACAAGATAAAAAGAAAGTCAATACATGAAAAGACACTGAATGTATACTTACCTGTTACACAGTTGCAGATGAATACAAAGCCAATAAGACGAAAAATCCAGATGCAGATGAATAGTCTCTTGGGATAATGAGGTCCTGTAAACAAGACAAAGAAGAAAGTCAATACATGAAAAGAAACTGAATGTATACTTACCTGTTACACAGTTGCAGATGAAAAAAAGCCAGTAAGCCAGAGTTCAAGATTTAGACAACCATATACAGTTGATGTATAGTCTCTTGGGATCACGAGGTCCTGTGAACAAGTAAGACAAGGAAGAAAGTCAATACATGAAAAGAAACGGAATGATTACTTACCGATTAAACAGTTGCAGATGAAAACACAGCCAATAAAACGTAAAATCCAGATGCAGACAACGGCAAACAGCTGGAGATGAATAGTCTCTTGGGATCATGAGGTCCTGTAAACAAGACAAAAAAAAAGTCAATACATGAATAGAAACGGAATGTATACTTACCTGTTACACAGTTGCAGATGAATAGAATGTCAGTCAGATTGAGATCCAGATGCAGACAATGGCAAACAGCTGGAGATGAATAGTCTCTTGGGATCATGAGGTCCTGTAAACAAGACAAAAAAAAAGTCAATACATGACAAGAAACTGAATGTATACTTACCTGTTACACAGTTGCAGATGAATACACAGTCAGTAAGAAAGAATTCAAGATGCAGACAACCACATACAGCTGGAGATCGATAGCCTCTTGGGATCATGAAGTCCTGTAAATAAGACAAAAAGAAAGTCAATACATGAAAAGAAACTGAATGTATACTTACCTGTTACACAGTTGCAGATGAAAAGAAACGGAATGTATACTTACCTGTTACACAGATGCAGATGAATACACAGTCAGTAAGAAAGAATTCCAGATGCAGACAACCACATACAGCTAGACATGGATAGTCTCTTTGGATCATGAAGTCTTGTGAACAAGTAAGACAAAGAAGAAAATCAAAATATAAAAACAAACTGAATGTGTACTTACCTGTAACACAGTTGCAGATTAATACACAGCCAATAAGATGAAAAATCCAGATGCAGACAAAAGCAAACAGCTGGAGATGAATAGTCTCTTGGGATCATGAGGTCGTGTAAACAAGTATGACAAAGAAGAAAGTCAATACATGAAAAGAAACTGAATGCTTACTTACCGATTACACAGTTGCAGATGAAAAAAATAAAGCCAGTAAGCAAGAGTTCCAGATTCAGACAACCATATACAGTTGATTTATAGTCTCTTGGGATCACGAGGTACTGTGAACAAGTAAGACAAAGAAGAAAGTCAATACATGAAAAGAAGCTGAATGTATACTGACCTGTTACACAGTTGTAGATGAATACACAGCCATTAAGAAAGAATTCCAGATGCAGAAAACCACAAATAGCTGGACATGGACAGTCTCTTGGGATCATGAAGTCCTGTGAACAAGTGAGACAACGAAGAAAGTCAATACATGAAAAGAAACTGAATGTATACTTACCTGTTACACAGTTGCAGATGAGTACACAGTCAGTAAGAAAGAATTCCAGATGCAGACAACATACAGCTGGACATGGACAGACTCTTGGGATCATGAAGTCCTGTGAACAAGTAAGACAAAGAAGAAATTCAATACATGAAAAGAAACTGAATGTATACTTACCTGTTACAAAGTTGCAGATGAAAACAAAGCCAGTAAGAAAGAATTCCAGATGCAGACAACCACATCCAGCTGGACACAGATAGTCTCTTGGGATCATGAGGTCCTGTAAAGAAGACAAAGAAGAAAGTCAATATATGAAAAGAAACTGAATATATACTTACCTACTACACAGTTGCAGATGAATACAAAGCCAGTAAGAAAGAATTCCAGATGCAGACAACCACATACAGCTGGACATGGATAGTCTCTTGGGATCAGGAGGTCCTGTAAACAAGAGAAAGAAGAAAGTCAATACATGAAAAGAAAATGAATGTATACTTACCTGTTACACAGTTGCAGATGAATAGAAAGTTAGTCCGATTAAGAATCCAGATGCAGACAACGGCAAACACTTGGAGATCGATAGCCTCTTGGGGTCATGAAGTCCTGTGAACAAGTAAGAAAAAGAAGAAAGTCAAAACATGAAAAGAAACTGAATGTATACTTACCTGTTGCACAGTTGCAGATGAATAGAAAGTCAGAAACAGAAGTCAAGAAACGGAAACGGAAGTCAAGAAACGGAATGTATACTTACCTGTTACACAGTTGCAGTTGAAAAAAAGCCAGTAAGCCAGAGTTGCAGATTCAGACAACCATATTCAGTTGATGTATAGTCTCTTGGGATCACGATGTCCTGTGAACAAGTAAGACAAAGAAGAAAGTCAATACATGAAAAGAAACTGAATGTATACTTACCGATTAAACAGTTGCAGATGAAAACACAGCCAATAAGACGTGAAATCCAGATGCAGACAACGGCAAACAGCTGGAGATGAATAGTCTCTTGGGATCATGAGGTCCTGTAAATAAGACAAAAAAAAAAAAAGTCAATACATGAATAGAAACGGAATGTATACTTACCTGTTACACAGTTGCAGATGAATACACAGCCAGTAAGAAAGAGTTCCAGATGCAGACAACCACATATAGCTGGACAAGGACAGTCTCTTTGGATCATGAAGTCCTGTGAACAAGTAAGACAAAAAAAGAAAGTCAATACATGAAAAGAAACTGAATGTATACTTACCTGTTACACAGTTGCAGATGAATGCACAGTCAGTAAGAAAGAATTCCAGATGCAGACAACCACATCCAGCTGGACATCGATAGCCTCTTGGGATCATGAAGTCCTGCAAACAATACAAAAAGAAAGTCAATACATGAAAAGAAACTGAATGTATACTTACCTGTTACACAGTTGCAGATGAATATAAAGTAGATTGAGTTCCAGATGCAGACAACGGCAAGTACTTGGAGATCGAAAGCCTCTTGGGATCATGAAGTCCTGTGAACAAGTAAGACAAAGAAGAAAATCAAAACATGAAAAGAAACTGAGTGTATACTTACCTCTTACACAGTTGCAGATGAAAAGAAACGGAATGTATACTTACCTGTTACACAGTTGCAGATGAATACACAGTCAGTAAGAAAGAATTCCAGAGGCAGACAACCACATACAGCTAGACATGGATAGTCTCTTTGGATCATGAAATCTTGTGAACAAGTAAGACAAAGAAGAAAATCAAAATATAAAAAGAAACTGAATGTATACTTACGTGTAACACAGTTGCAGATGAATACACACCCAATAAGACGAAAAATCCAGATGCAGACAACGGCAAACAGCTGGAGATGAATAGTCTCTTGGGATCACGAGGTCCTGTGAACAAGTAAGACAAAGAAGAAAGTCAATACATGAAAAAAAACTGAATGTATACTTACCTATTGCACAGTTGCAGATTAATACACAGCCAATAAGACGTAAAATCCAGATGCAGACAACGGCAAACAGCTGGAGATGAATAGTCTCTTGGGATCACGAGGTCCTGTAAATAAGATAAAAAGAAAGTCAATACATGAAAAGAAACTGAATGTATACTTACCTGTTACACAGTTGCAGATGAATAGAAAGTCAGTCAGATTGAGTTCCAGATGCAGACGACGGCAAATACTTGGAGATCAATAGCCTCTTGGGATCATGAAGTCCTGTGAACAAGTAAGACAAAGAAGAAAGTCAAAACATGAAAAGAAACTGAATGTATACTTACCTGTTACACAGTTGCAGATGAATACACAGCCAATAAGACGAAAAATCCAGATGCAGTTGAATAGTCTCTTGGGATCACGAGGTCCTGTGAACAAGTAAGACAAAGAAGAAAGTAAATAAATGAAAAGAAACTGAATGTATACTTACCTATTGCACAGTTGCAGATGAACACACAGTCAGTAAGAAAGAATTCCAGTTGCAGACAACCACATACAGCTGGACATGGACCGTCTCTTGGGATCCTGAAATCCTATGAATAAGTAAGACAAATAAGAAAGTCAATACATGAAAACAAACTGAATGTATACTTACCTGTTACACAGTTGCAGATGAAAAGAAACTGAATGTATACTTACCTGTAACACAGTTGCAGATTAATACAAAGCCAATAAGATAAAAAATCCAGATGCAGACAACAGCAAACAGCTGGAGATGAATACTCTCTTGGGATCATGAAGTCCTGTCAACAAGTAAGACAAAGAAGAAAACCTAAATATGAAAAGAAATTGAATGTATACTTACCTATAACACAGTTGCAGATGAACACACAGCCAATAAAACGTAAAATCCAGATGCAGACAACGGCAAACAGCTGGAGATGAATAGTCTCTTGGGATCATGAGGTCCTGTAAACAAGACAAAAAAAAGTCAATACATGAATAGAAACGGAATGTATACTTACCTGTTACACAGTTGCAGATGAATAGAAAGTCAGTCAGATTGAGATCCAGATGCAGACAACGGCAAACAGCTGGAGATGAATAGTCTCTTGGGATCATGAAATCTTGTGAACAAGTAAGACAAAAAAGAAAATCAAAATATAAAAAGAAACTGAATGTATACTTACGTGTAACACAGTTGCAGATGAATACACACCCAATAAGACGTAAAAGCCAGATGCAGACAACGGCAAACAGCTGGAAATGAATAGTCTCTTGGGATCATGAGGTCCTGTAAACAAGTAAGACAAAGAAGAAAGTCAAAACATGAAAAGAAACTGAATGTATACTTACCTGTTACACAGTTGCAGATGAATACACAGCCAATAAGACGAAAAATTCAGATGCAGTTGAAAAGTCTCTTGGGATCACGAGGTCCTGTGAACAAGTAAGACAAAGAAGAAAGTCAATACATGAAAAGAAACGGCATGCTTACTTACCGATTACACAGTTGCAGATGAAAACACAGCCAATAAGACGAAAAATTCAGATGTAGTTGAAAAGTCTCTTGGGATCACGAGGTCCTGTGAACAAGTAAGACAAAGAAGAAAGTCAATACATGAAAAGAAACTGAATGTATACTTACCTGTTACACAGTTGCAGATGAATACACAGTCAGTAAGAAAGAATTCCAGATGCAGACAACCACATACAGCTGGACATCGATAGCCTCTTGGGATCATGAAGTCCTGTCAAGAAGACAACAAGAAAGTCAATATATGAAAAGAAACTGAATGTATACTTACCTGTTACACAGTTGCAAATTAAAAAAAGCCAGTAAGCCAGAGTTCCAGATTCAGACAACCATATACAGTTGATGTATAGTCTCTTGGGATCACGAGGTCCTGTTAACAAGTAAGACAAAGAAGAAAGTCAATACATGAAAAGAAACTGAATGTATACTTACCTTTTACAAACTTGCAGATGAATACAAATCCAGTAAGAAAGAATTCCAGATGCAGACAACCACATCCAGCTGGACATGGATAGTCTCTTGGGATCATGAGGTCCTGTAAACAAGACAAAGAAGAAAGTCAATACATGAAAAGAAACTGAATGTACACTTACCTGTTACACAGTTGCAGATGAATAGAAAGTCAGTAAGATTGAGTTCCATATGCAGACAACCGCAAACACTTGGAGATCGATAACCTCTTGGGATCATGAAGTCCTGTCAACAAGTAAGACAAAGAAGAAAGTCAATACATGAAAAGAAACTGAATGTATACTTACCTGTTACACAGTTGCAGATGAATACACAGTCAGTAAGAAAGAATTCCAGATGCAGACAACCACATACAGCTAGACATGGATAGTCTCTTTGGATCATGAAATCCTGTGAACAAGTAAGACAAAGAAGAAAATCAAAACATGAAAAGAAACTGAATGTATACTTATCTCTTGCACAGTTGCAGATGAATAGAAAGTCAGTCAAATTGAGATCCAGATGCCGACAACGGCAAACACTTGGAGATCGATAGCCTCTTGGGATCATGAAGTCCTGTCAAGAACTAAGAAAAAGAAGAAAATCAAAACATGAAAAGAAACTGAATGTATACTTACCTGATACACAGTTGCAGATGAAAAGAAACTGAATGTATACTTACCTGTTACACAGTTGCAGATGAATAGAAAGTCAGTCAGATTGAGTTCCAGATGCAGACAACGGCAAACACTTGGAGATCGATAGCCTGTTGGGATCATGAAGTCCTGTAAACAAGACAAAAAGAAAGTCAATACATGAAAAGAAACTGAATGTATACTTACCTATAACACAGTTGTAGATGAATACACAGCCAATAAAACGTAAAATCCAGATTGCAGACAACGGCAAACAGCTGGAGATGAATAGTCTCTTGGGATCATGAAGTCCTGTGAACAAGTAAGAAAAAGAAGAAAGTCAAAACATGAAAAGAAACTGAATGTATACTTACCTGTTGCACAGTTGCAGATGAATAGAAAGTCAGTCACATTGAGTTCCAGATGCAGACAACGGCAAACACTTGGAGATCTATAGCCTCTTGGGATCATGAAGTCCTGTCAACAAGTAAGACAAAGAAGAAAGTCAATACATGAAAAGAAACTGAATGTATACTTACCTGTTACACAGTTGCAGATGAATACACAGCCATTAAGAAAGAATTCCAGATGCAGACAACCACAAATAGCTGGACATGGACAGTCTCTTGGGATCATGAAGTCCTGTGAACAAGTGAGACAACGAAGAAAGTCAATACATGAAAAGAAACTGAATGTATACTTACCTGTTACACAGTTGCAGATGAATACACAGTCAGTAAGAAAGAATTCCAGATGCAGACAACCACATCCAGCTGGACACGGATAGTCTCTTGGGATCATGAGGTCCTGTAAACAAGACAAAGAAGAAAGTCAATACATGAAAAGAAACTGAATGTATACTTACCTGTTACACAGTTGCAGATGAATAGGAAGTAAGTTAGATTGAGGTCCAGATGCAGGCAACGGCAAGCACTTGGAGATCGATAGCCTCTTGGGATCATAAAGTCCTGTAAACAAGACAAAAAGAAAGTCAATACATGAAAAGAAGCTGAATGTATACTTACCTGTTACACAGTTGGAGATGAAAAAAAAGCCAGTAAGCCAGATTCACACAACCATATACAGTTGATGTATAGTCTCTTGGGATCATGAAGTCCTGTGAACAAGTAAGACAAACAAGAAAGTCAATGCATGAAAAGAAACTGAATGTATACTTACCTGTTACACAGTTGCAGATGAAAAGAAACGGAATGTATACTTACCTGTTACACAGCTGCAGATGAATACACAGTCAGCAAGAAAGAATTCCAGATGCAGACAACCACATACAGCTGGACAAGGACAGTCTCTTGGGATCATGAAGTCCTGTGAACAAGTCAATACATAAAAAAAACTGAATGAATACTTACCTGTTACAAAGTTGCAGATGAATACAAAGCCAGTAAGAAAGAATTCCAGATGCAGACAACCACATCCAGCTGGACAAGGACAGTCTCTTGGGATCATGAGGTCCTGTAAACAAGACAAAGAAGAAAGTCAATACATGAAAAGAAACTGAATGTATACTTACCTGTTACACAGTTGCAGATGAATAGAAAGTCAGTCAGATTGAGTTCCAGATGCAGACAACGGCAAACACTTGGAGATTGATAGCCTCTTGGGGTCATGAAGTCCTGTGAACAAGTAAGACAAAGAAGAAAATAAAAATATGAAAAGAAATTGAATGTATACTTACCTATAACACAGTTGAAGATAAATTAAAAGCCAATAAGAAGAAAAATCCAGATACAGACAACGGCAAACAGCTGGAGATGAACAGTCTCTTGGCATCATGAGGTCCTGTGAACAAGACAAAGAAGAAAGTCAATACATGAAAAGAAACTGAATGTATACTTACCTGTTACAAAGTTGCAGATGAATACACAGCCAGTAAGACAGAAGTCCAAATGCAGACAACCACATGCAGCTGGACATGGACAGTGTCTTGGGATCATGAAGTCATGTGAACGAGTAAGACAAAGAAGAAAATCAAAATATGAAAAGAAACTGAATGTATACATACCTGTTACACAGTTGCAGATGAATACACAGCCAATAAGAAGAAAAATCCAGATACAGACAACGGCAAACAGCTGGAGATGAACAGTCTCTTGGCATCATGAGGTCCTGTGAACAAGACAAAGAAGAAAGTCAATACATGAAAAGAAACTGAATTTATACTTACCTGTTACAAAGTTGCAGATGAATACACAGCCAGTAAGACAGAAGTCCAGATGCAGACAACCACATGCAGCTGGACATGGACAGTCTCTTGGGATCTTGAGGTCCTATGACCAAGTAAGACTAAGAAGAAAGTCAATACATGAAAAGAAACTGAATGTATACTTACCTGTTACACAGTTGCAGATGGAAAAAAAAGCCCGTAAGCCAGAGTTCCAGATTCAGAAAACCATATACTGTTGATATATAGTCTCTTGGGATCATGAAGTCCTTTCAACAAGTAAGACAAAGAAGAAAGTCATTACATGAAAAGAAACGGAATGCTTACTTAGCAATTACACAGTTGCAGATGAATACACAGCCAATTAGAAAAAAAATCCAGATGCAGATGAATAGTCTCTTGGGATCATGAGGTCCTGTAAACAAGACAAAATGAAAGTCAATACATGAAAAGAAACGGAATGTAGACTTAGCTGTTACACAGTTGCAGATGAATACACAGCCAGTAAGAAATACTTCCAGATGCAGATAACCACATACAGCTGGACTTGAATAGTCTCTTGGGATCATGAAGTCCTGTGAACAAGTAAGACAAAGATGAAAATCAAAATATTAAAAAAAGAAACTGAATGTATACTTACCTGTAACACAGTTGCAGATTAATACACAGCCAATAAGACGAAAAACCCAGATGCAGATGAATAGTCTCTTGGGATCATGAGGTCCTGAAAACAAGACAAAGAAGAAATTCAATACATGAAAAAAACTGAATGTATACTTACCTGTTACAAAGTTGCAGAAGAAAAAAAAGCCAGTAAGGCAGAGTTCCAGATTCAGACAACCATATACAGTTGCTGTATAGTCTCTTGGGATCACGAGGTCCTGTGAAGAAGTAAAACAAAGAACAAAGTTAATACATGAAAAGAAACGGAATGATTACTTACCTGTAACAAAGTTGCAGATGAATACACAGTAAGAAAGAAAGAATTCCAGATGCAGACAACATACAGCTGGACATGGACAGTCTCTTTGGATCATTAAGTCCTGTCAACAAGTAAGACAAAGAAGAAAATCAAAACATGAAAAGAAACTGAATGTTTACTTACCTGTAACAAAGTTGCAGATGAATACACAGCCAATAAGACGAAAAATCCAGATGCACACAACTGCAAACAGCTGGAGATGAATAGTCTCTTGGGATCATGAGGTCCTGTTAACAAGACAAAAAGAAAGTCAATACATGAAAAGAAATGGAATGTATACTTACCTGTGACACAGTTGCAGATGAATACACAGTCAGTAAGAAAGAATTCCAGATGCAGACAACCACATACAGCTGGACATGGACAATCTCTTGGGATCATGAAGTCCTGTCAACAAGTAAGACAAGGAAGAAAATCAATGCATGAAAAGAAGCTGAATGTATACTTACCTGTTACACAGTTGCAGATGAATACACAGCCAATAAGACGAAAAATCCAGATAAAGACAACAACATACAGCTGGAGATGAATAGTCTCTTGGGATCATGAAGTCTTCTGAATAAGTAAGATAAAGAAGAAAGTCAATACATGAAATGAAACTGAATGCTTACTTTCGGATTACACAGTTGCAGACGAACACAGCCAATAAGACGAAAACTCCAGATGCAGACAATGGCAAACAGCTGGAGATAGATACAATCTTGGCATCAAGAGATTCTGTCAACAAGTAAGACAAAGAAGAAAGTCAATACATTAAAAGAAACTTAATGTATACCTACCTGTTACACAGTTGCAGATGAACACAGCCAATAAGATGAAAAATCCAGATGCAGACAACGGCAAACAGCTGGAGATAGATACACTCTTGGCATCAAGAGGTCCTGTCAACAAGTAAGACAAAGATGAAAGTCAAAACATGAAAAGAAACTGAATGTATACTTACCTATTACACAGTTGCAGATGAAGACACAGCCAAGAAGATGAAAAATCCAGATGCAGACAACGGCAAACAGCTGGAGATAGATACACTCTTGGCACCAAGAGGTCCTGTCAACAAGTAAGACAAAGATGAAAGTCAATACATGAAACGAAACGGAATATATACTTACCTGTTACACCGTTGCAGATGAATACACAGCCAGTAAGAAAGAATTCCAGATGCAGACAACCACATACAGCTGGACATGGATAGTCTCTTGGGAACATGAAGTCCTGTGAACAAGTAAGACAAAGAAGAAAATCAAAATATAAAAAGAAACTGAATGTATACTTATGTGTTACACAATTGCAGATGAATACACTCCCAATAAGACGAAAATTCCAGATGCAGTTGAATAGTCTTTTGGGATCACGAGGTCCTGTGAACAAGTAAGACAAAGAAGAAAGTCAATACATGAAAAGAAACTGAATGTTTACTTACCTATTACACAGTTGCAGATGAATACACAGCCAATAAGACGTAAAATCCAGATGCAGACAACGGCAAACAGATGGAGATGAATAGACTCTTGGCATCATGAGGTCCTGTAAATAAGACAAAAAAAAGTCAATACATGAATAGAAACGGCATGTATACTTACCTGTTACACAGTTGCAGATGAATACACAGCCAGTAAGAAAGAGTTCCAGATGCAGACATCATACAGCTGGACAAGGACAGTCTCTTGGGATCATGAAGTCCTGTGAACAACTAAGACAAAGAAGAAAATCAAAATATGAAAAGAAACTGAATATATACTTACCAGTTACACAGTTGCAGATGAACACACAGCCAGTTAGAAAGAATTCCAGATGCAGACAACCACATACAGCTGGACAAGGACAGTCTCTTGGGATCATGAAGTCCTGTGAACAACTAAGACTAAGAAGAAAGTCAATACATGAAAAGAAACTGAATGCTTACTTACCTGTTACACAGTTGCAGATGAATAGAAAATCAGTCAGGTTAAGTTTCAGATTCAGACAACGGCAAACACTTGGAGATCGATAGCCTCTTGGGATCATGAAGTCCTGTCAACAATTACGACAAAGAATAAAATCAAAATATGAAAAGAAACTGAATGTATACTTACCTGTAACACAGTTGCAGATGAATACACAGCCAGTTAGAAAGAATTCCAGATGCAGACAACCACATACAGCTGCACATGGACAGTCTCTTGGGATCATGAAGTTCTGTGAACAAGACAAAGAAGAAAGTCAATACATGAAAAGAAACTGAATGTATACTTACCGATTACACAGTTGCAGATAAAAAAAAAGCCAGTAAGCCAGAGTTCCAGATTCAGACAACCATATACAGTTGATGTATAGTCTCTTGAGATCACAAGGTCCTGTGAACAAGTAAGACAAAGAAGAAAATCAATACATGAAAAGAAACTGAATGTATACTTACCGATTACACAGTTGCAGATAAAAAAAAAGCCAGTAAGCCAGAGTTCCAGATTCAGACAACCATATACAGTTGATGTATAGTCTCTTGAGATCACAAGGTCCTGTGAAAAAGGAAGACAAAGAAGAAAGTCATTACATGAAAAGAAACTGAATGTATACTTACCTGTAACACAGTTGCAGATGAATACACAGCCAAGAAGACGAAAAATCCAGATGCAGACAACGGCAAACAGCCGGAGATGAATAGTCTCTTGGGATCATGGAGTCCTGTGAACAAGTAATACAAAGAAGAAAATCAAAATATGAAAAGAAACTGAATATATACTTACCAGTTACACAGTTGCAGATGAACACACAGCAATTAAGAAAGAATTCCAGATGCAGACAACCACATACAGCTGGACATGGACAGTCTCTTGGGATCATGAAGTCCTGTGAACAAGTAAGACAAAGAAGAAAATCAAAATATGAAAAGAAACTGAATATATACTTACCAGTTACACAGTTGCAGATGAACACACAGCCATTAAGAAAGAATTCCAGATGCAGACAACCACATACAGCTGGACATGGACAGTGTCTTGGGATCATGAAGTCCTGTGAACAAGTAAGACAAAGAAGAAAGTCAATACATGAAAAGAAATTGAATGCTTACTTACCAAATACACAGTTGCAGATGAATACACAGCCAATAAGACGTAAAATCCAGATGCAGACAACGGCAAACAGCTGGAGATGAATAGTCTCTTGAGATCACGAGGTCCTGTGAACAAGTAAGACAAAGAAGAAAGTCAATACATGAAATGAAACTGAATGCTTACTTACCGATTACACAGTTGCAGATGAACAGAAAGTCAGTTAGATTGAGTTCCAGATGCAGACGACGGCAAACACTTGGAGATTGATAGCCTCTTGGGATCATGAAGTCCTGTGAACAAGTAAGACAAAGAAGAAAGTCAATACATGAAAAGAAACTGAATGTTTACTTACATGTAACACAGTTGCAGATGAATACACAGCCAATAAGACGAAAAATCCAGATGCAGTTGAAAAGTCTCTTGGGATCACGAGGTCCTGTGAACAAGTAAGACAAAGAAAAAAGTAAATACATGAAAAGAAACGTAAAGCTTACTTACCTGTAACACAGTTGCAGATGAATACACAGCCAATAAGATGTAAAATCCAGATGCAGACAACAGCAAACAGCTGGAGATGAATAGTCTCTTGGGATCATGAGGTCCTGTAAATAAGACAAAAAAAAGTCAATACATGAATAGAAACGGAATGTATACTTACCTGTTACAAAGTTGCAGATGAATACAAAGACAGTAAGAAAGATTTCCAGATGCAGACAACCACATACAGCTGGACATGGATAGTCTCTTGGGATCATGAAGTTCTCTGAACAAGTAAGACAAAGAAGAAAGTCAATACATGAAATGAAACTGAATGCTTACTTTCGGATTACACAGTTGCAGACGAACACAGCCAATAAGACGAAAACTCCAGATGCAGACAATGGCAAACAGCTGAAGATAGATACAATCTTGGCATCAAGAGATCCTGTCAACAAGTAAGACAAAGAAGAAAGTCAATACATTAAAAGAAACTTAATGTATACCTACCTGTTACACAGTTGCAGATGAACACAGCCAATAAGATAAAAAATCCAGATGCAGACAACAGCAAACAGCTGGAGATGAATACTCTCTTGGGATCATGAGGTCCTGTAAACAAGACAAAGAAGAAAGTCAACACATAAAAAGAAACTGAATGTATAGTTACCTGTCACACAGTTGCAGATGAAAAAAAAAGCCGGTAACCCAGAGTTCCAGATGCTGACAACCATATGCAGTTGATGTATAGTCTCTTGGGATCACAAGGTTCTGTGAACAAGTAAGACAAAGAAGAAAGTCAATACATGAAAAGAAACTGAATGCTTACTTTCCGATTACACAGTTGCAGATGAATACACAGCCAATAAGACGGAAAATCCAGATGCAGACAATGGCAAACACTTGGAGATCGATATCCTCTTTGGATCATGAAGTCCTGTGAACAAGTAAGACAAAGAAAAAAGTCAATGAATGAAAAGAAACTGAATGTATACTTACCTGTTACAAAGTTGCAGATGAATACAAAGCCAGTAAGAAAGAATTCCAGATGCAGACAACCACATCCAGCTGGACATGGATAGTCCCTTGGGATCAAGAGGTCCTGTGAAGAAGTAAGACAAAGAAGAAAATCAAAATATAAAAAGAACCTGAATGTATACTTACGTGTTACACAGTTGCAGATGAATACACACCCAATAAGACGTAAAATCCAGATGCAGACAACGGCAAACAGCTGGAAATGAATAGTCTCTTGGGATCATGAGGTCCTGTTAAAAAGACAAAGAAGAAAGTCAATAAATGAAAAGAAGCTGAATGTATACTTACCTGTTACACAGTTGCAGATGAATAGACAGCCATTAAGAAAGAATTCCAGATGCAGACAATCACTTACAGCTGGACATGGACAGTGTCTTGGGATCATGAAGTCCTGTGAACAAGTAAGACAAAGAAGAAAGTCAATACATGAAAAGAAACTGAATGCTTACTTACCGATTACACAGTTGCAGATGAATAGAAAGTCAGTCAGATTGAGTTCCAGATGCAAACGACGGCAAACACTTGGAGAACTATAGCCTCTTGGGATCATGAAGTCCTGTGAACAAGTAAGACAAAGAAGAAAATCAATACATGAAAAGAAACTGAAGGTATACTTACCTGTCACACAGTTGCAGATGAATATAAAGTCAGACAGATTGAGTTCCAGATGCAGACAACGGCAAACAGCTGGAGATGAATACTCTCTTGGGATCATGAGGTCCTGTAAACAAGATAAAAAGAAAGTCAATACATGAAAAGGAACTGAATGTATACTTACGTGTAACACAGTTGCAGATGAATACACACCCAATAAGACATAAAATCCAGATGCAGACAACGGCAAACAGGTGGAAATGAATAGTCTCTTGGGATCATGAGGTCCTGTAAACAAGTAAGACAAAGAAGAAAATCAAAATATGAAAAGAAACTGAATGTTTACTTACCTGTAACACAGTTGCAGATGAAAAAAATAAAGCCAGTAAGCCAGAATTCCAGATTCAGACAACCATATACAGTTGATTTATAGTCTCTTGGGATCACGAGGTACTGTGAACAAGTAAGACAAAGAAGAAAGTCAATACATGAAAAGAAACTGAATGTATACTTACCTGTAACACAGTTGCAGATGAATACACTGTCAGTAAGAAAGAATTCCAGATGCAGACAACCACATACAGCTGGACATCGATAGCCTCTTGGGATCATGAGGTCCTGTAAACAAGACAAAAAAAAAAAGCCAATACATGAAAAGAAACTGAATGTATACTTACCTGTTACACAGTTGCAGATGAATACACAGCCAATAAGACGAAAAATCCAGATGCAGTTGAATAGTCTCTTGGGATCACGAGGTCCTATGAATAAGTAAGACAAAGAAGAAAGTCAATACATGAAAAGAAACGGAATGTATACTTACCTATAACACAGTTGCAGATGAATACACAGCCAATAAAATGTAAAATCCAGATGCAGACAACGGCAAACAGCTGGAGATGAATAGTCTCTTGGGATCATGAGGTCCTGTAAACAAGACAAAAAAAAAGTCAATACATGAATAGAAACGGAATGTATACCTACCTGTTACACAGTTGCAGATGAAAAGAAACGGATTGTATACTTACCTGTTACAAAGTTGCAGATGAATAGAAAGTCAGTCAGATTGAGTTCCAGATGCAGACATCGGCAAACACTTGGAGATCGATAGCCTCTTGGGGTCATGAAGTCCTGTGAACAAGTAAGAAAAAGAAGAAAGTCAAAACATGAAAAGAAACTGAATGTATACTTACCTGTTGCACAGTTGCAGATGAATAGAAAGTCAGAAACGGAAGTCAAGAAACGGAATGTATACTTACCTGTTGCACAGTTGCAGATGAATAGAAAGTCAGTCAGATTGAGTTCCAGATGCAGACAACGGCAAGCACTTGGAGATCGATAGCCTCTTGGGATCATGAAGTCCTGTCAACAAGTAAGACAAATAAGAAAGTCAATACATGAAAAGAAACTGAATGTATACTTACCTGTTACACAGTTGCAGATGAATAGAAAGTCAGTAAGAAAGAATTCCAGATGCAGACAACCACATACAGCTGGACATCGATAGCCTCTTGGGATCATGAAGTCCTGTAAACAAGACAAAAAGAAAGTCAATACATGAAAAGAAACTGAATGTATACTTACCTGTTACACAGTTGCAGATGAATAGGAAGTACGTTAGATTGAGTTCCAGATGCAGACAACGGCAAGCACTTGGAGATCGATAGCCTCTTGGGATCATGAAGTCCTGACAAGAAGTAAGACAAAGAAGAAAATCAAAACATGAAAAGAAACTGAATTTATACTTACCTGTTACACTGTTGCAGATGAATACACAGTCAGTAAGAAAGAATTCCAGATGCAGACAACCACATAAGGCTGGACATCGATAGCCTCTTGGGATCATGAGGTCCTGTAAACAAGACAAAGAAGAAAGTCAATACATGAAAAGAAACTGAATGTATACTTACCTGTTACACAGTTGCAGATGAAAAAAAAAAGCTAGTAAGCCAGAGTTCCAGATGCAGATAACCATATACAGTTGATGCATAGTCTCTTGGGATCACGAGGTTCTGTGAACAAGTAAGACAAAGAAGAAAGTCAATACATGAAAAGAATCTGAATGCTTACTTACCGATTACACAGTTGCAGATGAATAGAAAGTCAGTCAGATTGAGATCCAGATGCAGACAACGGCAAACACTTGGAGATCGATAGCCTCTTGGGATCATGAAGTCCTGTGAACAAGTAAGACAAAGAAGAAAATCAAAATATGAAAAGAAATGGAATGTATACTTACCTGTAACACAGTTGCAGATGAATAGAAAGTTAGTCAGATTGAGTTCCAGATGCAGACAATGGCAAGAAGTTGGAGATGAATAGTCTCTTGGGATCATGAGGTCCTGTAAACAAGAAAAAAAGAAAGTCAATACATGAAAAGAAACTGAATGCTTACTTACCAATTACACAGTTGGAGAAGAATACACAGCCATTAAGAAAGAATTCCAGATGCAGACAACCACATACAGCTGGACATGGACAGACTCTTGGGATCATGAAGTCCTGTGAACAAGTAAGACAATATATAAAGTCAATACATGAAAAGAAGCTGAATGTATACTTACCTGTTACACAGTTGCAGATGAAAAAAAGCCAGTAAGCCAGAGTTCCAGATTCAGTCAACCATATACAGTTGATGTATAGTCTCCTGGGATCATGAAGTCCTGTGAACAAGTAAGACAAAGAAAAAAGTAAATACATGAAAAGAAACTGAATGTATACTTACCTGTAACACAGTTGCAGATGAACACAGCCAATAAGACGAAAAATCCAGATGCAGACAATGGCAAACACTTGGAGATCGATAGCCTCATGGGATCATGAAGTCCTGTCAACAAGTAACAAAGAAGAAAATCCAAATATGAAAAGAAACTGAATGTATACTTACCTGTATCACAGTTGCAGATTAATACACAGCCAATAAGATGAAAAATCCAGATGCAGACAACAGCAAACAGCTGGAGATGAATAGTCTCTTGGGATCATGAGGTCCTGTAAACAAGTAAGACAAAGAAGAAAGTCAATACATGAAAAGAAGCTGAATGTATACTTACCTGTTACACAGTTACAGATGAATACACAGCCATTAAGAAAGAATTCCAGATGCAGAAAACCACAAATAGCTGGACATGGACAGTCTCTTGGGATCATGAAGTCCTGTGAACAAGTAAGACAAAGAAGAAATTCAATACATGAAAAGAAACTGAATGTATACTTACCTGTTACAAAGTTGCAGATGAAAACAAAGCCAGTAAGAAAGAATTCCAGATGCAGACAACCACATCCAGCTGGACACAGATAGTCTCTTGGGATCATGAGGTCCTGTAAAGAAGACAAAGAAGAAAGTCAATATATGAAAAGAAACTGAATGTATACTTACCTGTTACACAGTTGCAGATGAATACACAGTCAGTAAGAAAGAATTTCAGATGCAGACAACAACATACAGCTGGAGATCGATAGCCTGTTGGAATCATGAGGTCCTGTAAACAAGACAAAAAGAAAGTCAATACATGAAAAGAAACTGAATGTATACTTACCTGTTACACAGTTGCAGTTGAAAAAAAGCCAGTAAGCCAGAGTTCCAGATTCAGACAACCATATACAGTTGATGTATAGTCTCTTGGGATGATGAGGTCCTGTGAACAAGTAAGACAAAGAAGAAAGTCAATACATGAAAAGAAATTGAATGTATACTTACCTGTAACACAGTTGCAGATGAAAAGAAACGGAATGTATACTTACCTGTTACACAGTTGCAGATGAAAACAAAGCCAGTAAGAAAGAGTTCCAGATGCAGACAACCACATACAGCTGGACAAGGACAGTCTCTTGGGATCATGAAGTCCTCTCAAGAAGTAAGACAAAGAAGAAAATCAAAACATGAAAAGAAACTGAATGTATACTTACCTGATACACAGTTGCAGATGAATACACAGTCAGTAAGAAAGAATTCCAGATGCAGACAACCACATACAGCTGGACATGGACAGTCTCTTGGGATCATGAAGTCCTGTGAACAAGTAAGAAAAAGAAGAAAGTCAAAACATGAAAAGAAACTGAATGTATACTTACCTGTTGCACAGTTGCAGATGAATAGAAAGTCAGAAACGGAAGTCAAGAAACGGAAACGGAAGTCAAGAAACGGAATGTATACTTACCTGTTACACAGTTGCAGATGAATACAAAGCCAGTAAGAAAGAATTCCAGATGCAGACAACCGCATACAGCTGGATATGGATAGTCTCTTGGGATCAGGAGGTCCTGTAAACAAGAGAAAGAAGAAAGTCAATACATTAAAAGAAAATGAATGTATACTTACCTGTTACACAGTTGCAGATGAATAGAAAGTCAGTCAGATTGAGATCCAGATGCAGACAACAGCAAACACTTGAAGATCGATAGCCTCTTGGGGTCATTAAGTCCTGTGAACAAGTAAGAAAAAGAAGAAAGTCAAAACATGAAAAGAAACTGAATGTATACTTACCTGTTGTACAGTTGCAAATGAATAGAAAGTCAGAAACGGAAGTCAAGAAACGGAAACGGAAGTCAAGAAACGGAATGTATACTTACCTGTTACACAGTTGCAGTTGAAAAAAAGCCAGGAAGCCAGAGTTGCAGATTCAGACAACCATATTCAGTTGATGTATAGTCTCTTGGGATCACGAGGTCCTGTGAACAAGTAAGACAAAAAAGAAAGTCAATACATGAAAAGAAACTGAATGTATACTTACCTGTGACACAGTTGCTGATGAATAGAAAGTTAGTCAGATTGAGTTCCAGAAGCAGACAACGGCAAACACTTGGAGATCGATAGCCTCTTGGGGTCATGAAGTCCTGTGAACAAGTAAGAAAAAGAAGAAAGTCAAAACATGAAAAGAAACTGAATGTATACTTACCTGTTGCACAGTTGCAGATGAATAGAAAGTCAGAAACGGAAGTCAAGAAACTTAAACGGAAGTCAAGAAACGGAATGTATGCTTACCTGTTACACAGTTGCAGTTGAAAAAAAGCCAGTAAGCCAGAGTTGCAGATTCAGTTGATGTATAGTCTCTTGGGATCACGAGGTCCTGTGAACAAATAAGACAAAGAAGAAAGTCAATACATGAAAAGAAACTGAATGTATACTTACCTGTTACACAGTTGCAGTTGAATAGAAAGTCAGTCACGTTGAGTTCCAGATGCAGACAAAGGCAAACACTTGGAGATCGATAGCCTCTTGGGATCATGAAGTCCTGTGAAGAAGTAAGACAAAGAAGAAAGTCAATACATGAAAAAAAACTGAATGTATACTTACCTGTAACACAGTTGCAGATGAATACACAGCCAATAAGACGAAAAATCCAGATGCAGATGAATAGTCTCTTGGGATCACGAGGTCCTGTGAACAAGTAAGACAAAGAAGAAAGTCAATACATGAAAAGAAACTGAATGTATACTTACCTGTTACACAGTTGCAGTTGAATAGAAAGTCAGTCAGATTGAGTTCCAGATGCAGACAAAGGCAAACACTTGGAGATCGATAGCCTCTTGGGATCATGAGGTCCTGTAAACAAGAAAGACAAAGAAGAAAGTCAATACATGAAAAGAAACTGAATGTATACTTACCTGTTGTACAGTTGCAGATGAATACAAAGCCAGTAAGAAAGAATTCCAGATGCAGACAAACACATCCAGCTGGACATGGATAGTCTCTTGGGATCATGAAGTCCTGTCAACAAGTAAGACAAAGAAGAAAATCAAAACATGAAAAGAAACTGAATGTATACTTACCTGTAACACAGTTGCAGATTAATACAAAGCCAATAAGATAAAAAATCCAGATGCAGACAACAGCAAACAGCTGGAGATGAATACTCTCTTGAGATCATGAGGTCCTGTAAACAAGATAAAAAGAAAGTCAATACATGAAAAGACACTGAATGTATACTTACCTGTTACACAGTTGCAGATGAATACAAAGCCAATAAGACGAAAAATCCAGATGCAGATGAATAGTCTCTTGGGATAATGAGGTCCTGTAAACAAGACAAAGAAGAAAGTCAATACATGAAAAGAAACTGAATGTATACTTACCTGTTACACAGTTGCAGATGAAAAAAAGCCAGTAAGCCAGAGTTCCAGATTCAGACAACCATATACAGTTGATGTATAGTCTCTTGGGATCACGAGGTCCTGTGAACAAGTAAGACAAAGAAGAAAGTCAATACATGAAAAGAAACGGAATGATTACTTACCGATTAAACAGTTGCAGATGAAAACACAGCCAATAAAATGTAAAATCCAGATGCAGACAACAGCAAACAGCTGGAGATGAATACTCTCTTGAGATCATGAGGTCCTGTAAACAAGATAAAATGAAAGTCAATACATGAAAAGACACTGAATGTATACTTACCTGTTACACAGTTGCAGATGAATACAAAGCCAATAAGACGAAAAATCCAGATGCAGATGAATAGTCTTTTGGGATAATGAGGTCCTGTAAACAAGACAAAGAAGAAAGTCAATACATGAAAAGAAACTGAATGTATACTTACCTGTTACACAGTTGCAGATGAAAAAAAGCCAGAAAGCCAGAGTTCCAGATTCAGACAACCATATACAGTTGATGTATAGTCTCTTGGGATCACGAGGTCCTGTGAACAAGTAAGACAAAGAAGAAAGTCAATACATGAAAAGAAACGAAATGATTACTTACCGATTAAACAGTTGCAGATGAAAACACAGCCAATAAAACGTAAAATCCAGATGCAGACAACGGCAAACAGCTGGAGATGAATAGTCTCTTGGGATCATGAGGTCCTGTAAACAAGACAAAAAAAAGTCAATACATGAATAGAAACGGAATGTATACTTACCTGTTACACAGTTGCAGATGAATAGAATGTCAGTCAGATTGAGATCCAGATGCAGACAACGGCAAACAGCTGGAGATGAATAGTCTCTTGGGATCATGAGGTCCTGTAAACAAGACAAAAAAAAGTCAATACATGAAAAGAAACTGAATGTATACTTACCTGTTACACAGTTGCAGATGAATACACAGTCAGTAAGAAAGATTTCAAGATGCAGACAACCACATACAGCTGGAGATCGATAGCCTCTTGGGATCATGAAGTCCTGTAAATAAGACAAAAAGAAAGTCAATACATGAAAAGAAACTGAATGTATACTTACCTGTTACACAGTTGCAGATGAAAAGAAACGGAATGTATACTTACCTGTTACACAGATGCAGATGAATACACAGTCAGTAAGAAAGAATTCCAGATGCAGACAACCACATACAGCTAGACATGGATAGTCTCTTTGGATCATGAAGTCTTGTGAACAAGTAAGACAAAGAAGAAAATCAAAATATAAAAACAAACCGAATGTGTACTTACCTGTAACACAGTTGCAGATTAATACACAGCCAATAAGATGAAAAATCCAGATGCAGACAACAGCAAACAGCTGGAGATGAATAGTCTCTTGGGATCATGAGGTCGTGTAAACAAGTATGACAAAGAAGAAAGTCAATACATGAAAAGAAACTGAATGCTTACTTACCGATTACACAGTTGCAGATGAAAAAAATAAAGCCAGTAAGCAAGAGTTCCAGATTCAGACAACCATATACAGTTGATTTATAGTCTCTTGGGATCACGAGGTACTGTGAACAAGTAAGACAAAGAAGAAAGTCAATATATGAAAAGAAACTGAATATATACTTACCTACTACACAGTTGCAGATGAATAAAAAGCCAGTAAGAAAGAATTCCAGATGCAGACAACCACATCCAGCTGGACACAGATAGTCTCTTGGGATCATGAGGTCCTGTAAAGAAGACAAAGAAGAAAGTCAATATATGAAAAGAAACTGAATATATACTTACCTACTACACAGTTGCAGATGAATAAAAAGCCAGTAAGAAAGAATTCCAGATGCAGACAACCACATACAGCTGGACATGGATAGTCTCTTGGGATCAGGAGGTCCTGTAAACAAGAGAAAGAAGAAAGTCAATACATGAAAAGAAAATGAATGTATACTTACCTGTTACACAGTTGCAGATGAATAGAAAGTTAGTCCGATTGAGTTCCAGATGCAGACAACGGCAAACACTTGGAGATCGATAGCCTCTTGGGGTCATGAAGTCCTGTGAACAAGTAAGAAAAAGAAGAAAGTCAAAACATGAAAAGAAACTGAATGTATACTTACCTGTTGCACAGTTGCAGATGAATAGAAAGTCAGAAACGGAAGTCAAGAAACGGAAACGGAAGTCAAGAAACGGAATGTATACTTACCTGTTACACAGTTGCAGTTGAAAAAAAGCCAGTAAGCCAGAGTTGCAGATTCAGACAACCATATTCAGTTGATGTATAGTCTCTTGGGATCACGAGGTCCTGTGAACAAGTAAGACAAAGAAGAAAGTCAATACATGAAAAGAAACTGAATGTATACTTACCGATTAAACAGTTGCAGATGAAAACACAGCCAATAAGACGTGAAATCCAGATGCAGACAACGGCAAACAGCTGGAGATGAATAGTCTCTTGGGATCATGAGGTCCTGTAAATAAGACAAAAAAAAAAAAGTCAATACATGAATAGAAACGGAATGTATACTTACCTGTTACACAGTTGCAGATGAATACACAGCCAGTAAGAAAGAGTTCCAGATGCAGACAACCACATATAGCTGGACAAGGACAGTCTCTTTGGATCATGAAGTCCTGTGAACAAGTAAGACAAAAAAAGAAAGTCAATACATGAAAAGAAACTGAATGTATACTTACCTGTTACACAGTTGCAGATGAATGCACAGTCAGTAAGAAAGAATTCCAGATGCAGACAACCACATACAGCTGGACATCGATAGCCTCTTGGGATCATGAAGTCCTGCAAACTATACAAAAAGAAAGTCAATACATGAAAAGAAACTGAATGTATACTTACCTGTTACACAGTTGCAGATGAATATAAAGTAGATTGAGTTCCAGATGCAGACAACGGCAAGTACTTGGAGATCGATAGCCTCTTGGGATCATGAAGTCCTGTGAACAAGTAAGACAAAGAAGAAAATCAAAACATGAAAAGAAACTGAGTGTATACTTACCTGTTACACAGTTGCAGATGAAAAGAAACGGAATGTATACTTACCTGTTACAAAGTTGCAGATGAATACACAGTCAGTAAGAAAGAGTTCCAGATGCAGACAACCACATACAGCTGGACAAGGACAGTCTCTTGGGATCATGAAGTCCTGTGAACAAGTAAGACAAAGAAGAAAATCAAAATATAAAAAGAAACTGAATGTATACTTACGTGTAACACAGTTGCAGATGAATACACACCCAATAAGACGAAAAATCCAGATGCAGATGAATAGTCTCTTGGGATCACGAGGTCCTGTGAACAAGTAAGACAAAGAAGAAAGTCAATACATGAAAAAAAACTGAATGTATACTTACCTATTGCACAGTTGCAGATTAATACACAGCCAATAAGACGTAAAATCCAGATGCAGACAACGGCAAACAGCTGGAGATGAATAGTCTCTTGGGATCATGAGGTCCTGTAAATAAGATAAACTGAATGCTTACTTACCTTTTACAAACTTGCAGATGAATACAAATCCAGTAAGAAAGAATTCCAGATGCAGACAATCACATCCAGCTGGACATGGATAGTCTCTTGGGATCATGAGGTCCTGTAAACAAGACAAAGAAGAAAGTCAATACATGAAAAGAAACTGAATGTATACTTACCTGTTACACAGTTGCAGATGAATAGAAAGTCAGTAAGATTGAGTTCCATATGCAGACAACCGCAAACACTTGGAGATCGATAACCTCTTGGGATCATGAAGTCCTGTCAACAAGTAAGACAAAGAAGAAAGTCAATACATGAAAAGAAACTGAATGTATACTTACCTGTTACACAGTTGCAGATGAATACACAGTCAGTAAGAAAGAATTCCAGATGCAGACAACCACATACAGCTGGACATCAATAGCCTCTTGGGATCATGAAGTCCTGTCAAGAGACAACAAGAAAGTCAATATATGAAAAGAAACTGAATGTATACTTACCTGTTACACAGTTGCAAATTAAAAAAAGCCAGTAAGCCAGAGTTCCAGATTCAGACAACCATATACAGTTGATGTATAGTCTCTTGGGATCACGAGGTCCCAAGAGACTATACTATACTTACCTCTTGCACAGTTGCAGATGAATAAAAAGTCAGTCAAATTGAGATCCAGATGCCGACAACGGCAAACACTTGGAGATCGATAGCCTCTTGGGATCATGAAGTCCTGTCAAGAAGTAAGAAAAAGAAGAAAATCAAAACATGAAAAGAAACTGAATGTATACTTACCTGATACACAGTTGCAGATGAAAAGAAACGGAATGTATACTTACCTGTTACACAGTTGCAGATGAATACACAGTCAGCAAGAAAGAATTTCAGATGCAGACAACAACATACAGCTGGAGATCGATAGCCTGTTGGGATCATGAGGTCCTGTAAACAAGACAAAAAGAAAGTCAATACATGAAAAGAAACTGAATGTATACTTAACTGTTACACAGTTGCAGTTGAAAAAAGCCAGTAAGCCAGAGTTCCAGATTCAGACAACCATATACAGTTGATGTATAGTCTCTTGGGATGATGAGGTCCTGTGAACAAGTAAGACAAAGAAGAAAGTCAATACATGAAAAGAAATTGAATGTATACTTACCTGTAACACAGTTGCAGATGAAAAGAAACGGAATGTATACTTACCTGTTACAATGTTGCAGATGAATACACAGTCAGTAAGAAAGAGTTCCAGATGCAGACAACCACATACAGCTGGACTTGAATATCTCTTGGGATCATGAAGTCCTGACAAAGAGTAAGACAAAGATGAAAATCAAAATATGAAAAGAAACTGAATGTATACTTACCTGTTACACAGTTGCAGATGAAAAAAAGGCCAGTAAGCCAGAGTTCCAGATGCAGACAACCATATACAGTTGATGTATAGTCTCTTGGGATCACGAGGTCCTGTGAACAAGTAAAACAATGAAGAAAGTTAATACATGAAAAGAAACGGAATGTTTACTTACCTTTTACAAACTTGCAGATGAATACACAGCAAGAAAGAAAGAATTCCAGATGCAGACAATCACATCCAGCTGGACATGGATAGCCTCTTGGGATCATGAAGGCCTGTGAACAAGTAAGACAAAGAAGAAAGTCAATACATGAAAAGAAACTGAATGTATACTTACTTGTTACACAGTTGCAGATGAAAAAAAAAAAAAAAACGTAAGCCAGAGTTCCAGATTCAGACAACCATATACAGTTGATGTATAGTCTCTTGGGATCATGAAGGCCTGTTAACCAATAAGATAAAGAAGGAAGTCAATACATGAAAATAAACTGAATGCTTACTTACCGATTACACAGATGCAGATGAATAGAAAATCAGTCAGATTGAGATCCAGATGCAGACAACGGCAAACACTTGGAGATCGACAGACTCTTGGGATCATGAGGTCCTGTAAACAAGACAAAAAGAAATTCAATACATGAAAAGAAACTGAATGTATACTTACCTGTTACACAGTTGCAGATGAATACACAGCCAATAAGACGAAAAATCCAGATGCAGACAACCACATACAGCTGGACATGGACAGTCTCTTGGGATCATGAAGTCCTGTGAACAAGTAAGACAGTGAAAATCAAAATATGAAAAGAAACTGAACGTATACTTACCTGTTACACAGTTGCAGATGAATAGAAAGACAGTCAGATTGAGTTCCAGATGCAGACAACGGCAAACAGCTGGAGATGAATAGTCTTTTGGGATCATGAGGTCCTGTAAACAAGACAAAAAGAAAGTCAATACATGAAAAGAAACCGAATGTATACTTACCTGTTACACAGTTGCAGATGAATATACAGCCAATAAGACGAAAAATCCAGATGCAGATGAATAGTCTCTTGGGCTCATGAGGTCCTGTAAACAAGACAAAGAAGAAAGTCAATGCAGGAAAAGTAACTGAATGCTTACTTAGCAATTACACAGTTGCAGATGAATAGAAAGTCACAGCCAGTAAGAAAGAATTCCAGATGCAGACAACCACATACAGCTGCACATGGAAAGTGTCTTGGGATCATGAAGTCCTGTCAACAAGTAAGACAAAGAAGAAAATCAAAACATGAAAAGAAACTGAATGTATACTTACCTGTTACACAGTTGCAGATGAATACACAGTCAGTAAGAAAGAATTCCAGATGCAGACAACCACATACAGCTGGACATCGATAGCCTCTTGGGATCATGAAGTCCTGTAAACAAGACAAAAAGAAAGTCAATACATGAAAAGAAACTGAACTTATACTTACCTGTTACACAGTTGCAGATGAAAAGAAACGGAATGTATACTAACCTGTAACACAGTTGCAGATTAATACAAAGCCAAAAAGAAAAAAAAATCCAGATGCAGACAACAGCAACCAGCTGGAGATGAATACTCTCTTGGGATCATGACGTCCTGTCAACAAGTAAGACAAAGAAGAAAATCAAAATATGAAAAGAAATTGAATGTATACTTACCTATAACACAGTTGCAGATGAATACACAGCCAATAAAACGTAAAATCCAGATGCAGACAACGGCAAACAGCTTGAGATGAAAAGTCTCTTGGGATCATGAGTCAATAAAAAAGTCAATACATGAATAGAATCGGAATGTATACTTACCTGTTACACAGTTGCAGGTGAATAAGAAAGTCAGTCAGACTGAGATCGAGATGCAGACAACGGCAAACACTTGGAGATCGATAGCCTCCTGGGATCATGAAGTCCTGTGAACAAGACAGACAAAGAACAAAATCAAAATACAAAAAGAAACTGAATGTACACTTACCTGTTACACAGTTGCAGATGAATATAAAGTCAGACAGATTGAGTTCCAGATGCAGACAACGGCAAACAGCTGGAGATGAATACTCTCTTGGGATCATGAGGTCCTGTAAACAAGATAAAAAGAAAGTCAATACATGAAAAGAAACTGAACGTATACTTACGTGTAACACAGTTGCAGATGAATACACACCCAATAAGACATAAAATCCAGATGCAGACAACGGCAAACAGCTGGAAATGAATAGTCTCTTGGGATCATGAGGTCCTGTAAACAAGTAAGACAAAGAAGAAAATCAAAATATGAAAAGAAACTGAATGTTTACTTACCTGTAACACAGTTGCAGATGAAAAAAATAAAGCCAGTAACCCAGAATTCCAGATTCAGACAACCATATACAGTTGATTTATAGTCTCTTGGGATCACGAGGTACTGTGAACAAGTAAGACAAAGAAGAAAGTCAATACATGAAAAGAAACTGAATGTATACTTACCTGTTACACAGTTGCAGTTGAAAAAAAGCCAGTAAGCCAGAGTTGCAGATTCAGACAACCATATTCAGTTGATGTATAGTCTCTTGGGATCACGAGGTCCTGTGAACAAGTAAGACAAAGAAGAAAGTCAATACATGAAAAAAAACTAAATGTATACTTACCTATTGCACAGTTGCAGATTAATACACAGCCAATAAGACGTAAAATCCAGATGCAGACAACGGCAAACAGCTGGAGATGAATAGTCTCTTGGGATCATGAGGTCCTGTAAATAAGATAAAAAGAAAGTCAATACATGAAAAGAAACTGAATGTATACTTACCTGTTACACAGTTGCAGATGAATAGAAAGTCAGTCAGATTGAGTTCCAGATGCAGACAACGGCAAATACTTGGAGATCAATAGCCTCTTGGGATCATGAAGTCCTGTGAACAAGTAAGACAAAGAAGAAAGTCAAAACATGAAAAGAAACTGAATGTATACTTACCTGTTACACAGTTGCAGATGAATACACAGCCAATAAGACGAAAAATCCAGATGCAGTTGAATAGTCTCTTGGGATCACGAGGTCCTGTGAACAAGTAAGACAAAGAAGAAAGTAAATAAATGAAAAGAAACTGAATGTATACTTACCTATTGCACAGTTGCAGATGAACACACAGTCAGTAAGAAAGAATTCCAGTTGCAGACAACCACATACAGCTGGACATGGACCGTCTCTTGGGATCCTGAAATCCTATGAATAAGTAAGACAAATAAGAAAGTCAATACATGAATAGAAACGGAATGTATACTTACCTGTTACACAGTTGCAGATGAATAGAAAGTCAGTCAGATTGAGATCCAGATGCAGACAACGGCAAACAGCTGGAGATGAATAGTCTCTTGGGATCATGAAATCTTGTGAACAAGTAAGACAAAGAAGAAAATCAAAATATAAAAAGAAACTGAATGTATACTTACGTGTAACACAGTTGCAGATGAATACACAGTCAGTAAGAAAGAATTTCAGATGCAGACAACAACATACAACTGGAGATCGATAGCCTGTTGGGATCATGAGGTCCTGTAAACAAGTAAGACAAATAAGAAAGTCAATACATGAAAACAAACTGAATGTATACTTACCTGTTACACAGTTGCAGATGAAAAGAAACTGAATGTATACTTACCTGTAACACAGTTGCAGATTAATACAAAGCCAATAAGATAAAAAATCCAGATGCAGACAACAGCAAACAGCTGGAGATGAATACTCTCTTGGGATCATGAAGTCCTGTCAACAAGTAAGACAAAGAAGAAAACCTAAATATGAAAAGAAATTGAATGTATACTTATCTATAACACAGTTGCAGATGAACACACAGCCAATAAAACGTAAAATCCAGATGCAGACAACGGCAAACAGCTGGAGATGAATAGTCTCTTGGGATCATGAGGTCCTGTAAACAAGACAAAAAAAAGTCAATACATGAATAGAAACGGAATGTATACTTACCTGTTACACAGTTGCAGATGAATAGAAAGTCAGTCAGATTGTGATCCAGATGCAGACAACGGCAAACAGCTGGAGATGAATAGTCTCTTGGGATCATGAAATCTTGTGAACAAGTAAGACAAAGAAGAAAATCAAAATATAAAAAGAAACTGAATGTATACTTACGTGTAACACAGTTGCAGATGAATACACACCCAATAAGACGTAAAAGCCAGATGCAGACAACGGCAAACAGCTGGAAATGAATAGTCTCTTGGGATCATGAGGTCTTGTAAACAAGTAAGACAAAGAAGAAAGTCAAAACGAAAAGAAACTGAATGTATACTTACCTGTTACACAGTTGCAGATGAATACACAGCCAATAAGACGAAAAATTCAGATGCAGTTGAAAAGTCTCTTGGGATCACGAGGTCCTGTGAACAAGTAAGACAAAGAAGAAAGTCAATACATGAAAAGAAACGGCATGCTTACTTACCGATTACACAGTTGCAGATGAAAACACAGCCAATAAGACGTAAAATCCAGATGCAGACAACGGCAAACAGCTGGAGATGAGGTTCTGTAAATAAGACAAAAAAAAAAGTCAATACATGAATAGAAACGGAATGTATACTTACCTGTTACACAGTTGCAGATGAAAAAAAGCCAGTAAGCCAGAGTTCCAGATACAGACAACCATATACAGTTGATGTATAGTCTCTTGGGATCACGAGGTCCTGTGAACAAGTAAGACAAAGAAGAAAGTCAATACATGAAAAGAAACTGAATGCTTACTTACCTTTTACAAACTTGCAGATGAATACAAATCCAGTAAGAAAGAATTCCAGATGCAGACAATCACATCCAGCTGGACATGGATAGTCTCTTGGGATCATGAGGTCCTGTAAACAAGACAAAGAAGAAAGTCAATACATGAAAAGAAACTGAATGTATACTTACCTGTTACACAGTTGCAGATGAATAGAAAGTCAGTAAGATTGAGTTCCATATGCAGACAACCGCAAACACTTGGAGATCGATAACCTCTTGGGATCATGAAGTCCTGTCAACAAGTAAGACAAAGAAGAAAGTCAATACATGAAAAGAAACTGAATGTATACTTACCTGTTACACAGTTGCAGATGAATACACAGTCAGTAAGAAAGAATTCCAGATGCAGACAACCACATACAGCTGGACATCGATAGCCTCTTGGGATCATGAAGTCCTGTCAAGAAGACAACAAGAAAGTCAATATATGAAAAGAAACTGAATGTATACTTACCTGTTACACAGTTGCAAATTAAAAAAAGCCAGTAAGCCAGAGTTCCAGATTCAGACAACCATATACAGTTGATGTATAGTCTCTTGGGATCACGAGGTCCTGTGAACAAGTAAGACAAAGAAGAAAATCAATACATGAAAAGAAACTGAATGTATACTTACCTTTTACAAACTTGCAGATGAATACAAATCCAGTAATAAAGAATTCCAGATGCAGACAACCACATCAAGCTGGACATGGATAGTCTCTTGGGATCATGAGGTCCTGTAAACAAGACAAAGAAGAAAGTCAATACATGAAAAGAAACTGAATGTATACTTACCTGTTAAACAGTTGCAGATGAATAGAAAGTCAGTAAGATTGAGTTCCATATGCAGACAACCGCAAACACTTGGAGATCGATAACCTCTTGGGATCATGAAGTCCTGTCAACAAGTAAGACAAAGAAGAAAGTCAATACATGAAAAGAAACTGAATGTATACTTACCTGTTACACAGTTGCAGGTGAATACACAGTCAGTAAGAAAGAATTCCAGATGCAGACAACCACATACAGCTAGACATGGATAGTCTCTTTGGATCATGAAATCTTGTGAACAAGTAAGACAAAGAAGAAAATCAAAACATGAAAAGAAACTGAATGTATACTTACCTCTTGCACAGTTGCAGATGAATAGAAAGTCAGTCAAATTGAGATCCAGATGCCGACAACGGCAAACACTTGGAGATCGATAGCCTCTTGGGATCATGAAGTCCTGTCAAGAAGTAAGAAAAAGAAGAAAATCAAAACATGAAAAGAAACTGAATGTATACTTACCTGATACACAGTTGCAGATGAAAAGAAACTGAATGTATACTTACCTGTAACACAGTTGCAGATTAATACAAAGCCAATAAGATAAAAAATCCAGATGCAGACAACAGCAAACAGCTGGAGATGAATACTCTCTTGGGATCATGAAGTCCTGTCAACAAGTAAGACAAAGAAGAAAACCTAAATATGAAAAGAAATTGAATGTATACTTACCTATAACACAGTTGCAGATGAACACACAGCCAATAAAACGTAAAATCCAGATGCAGACAACGGCAAACAGCTGGAGATGAATAGTCTCGTGGGATCATGAGGTCCTGTAAACAAGACAAAAAAAAGTCAATACATGAATAGAAACGGAATGTATACTTACCTGTTACACAGTTGCAGATGAATAGAAAGTCAGTCAGATTGAGATCCAGATGCAGACAACGGCAAACAGATGGAGATGAATAGTCTCTTGGGATCATGAAATCTTGTGAACAAGTAAGACAAAGAAGAAAATCAAAATATAAAAAGAAACTGAATGTATGCTTACGTGTAACACAGTTGCAGATGAATACACACCCAATAAGACGTAAAAGCCAGATGCAGACAACGGCAAACAGCTGGAAATGAATAGTCTCTTGGGATCATGAGGTCCTGTAAACAAGTAAGACAAAGAAGAAAGTCAAATCGAAAAGAAACTGAATGTATACTTACCTGTTACACAGTTGCAGATGAATACACAGCCAATAAGACGAAAAATTCAGATGCAGTTGAAAAGTCTCTTGGGATCACGAGGTCCTGTGAACAAGTAAGACAAAGAAGAAAGTCAATACATGAAAAGAAACGGCATGCTTACTTACCGATTACACAGTTGCAGATGAAAACACAGCCAATAAGACGTAAAATCCAGATGCAGACAACGGCAAACAGCTGGAGATGAGGTTCTGTAAATAAGACAAAAAAAAAAGTCAATACATGAATAGAAACGGAATGTATACTTACCTGTTACACAGTTGCAGATGAAAAAAAGCCAGTAAGCCAGAGTTCCAGATACAGACAACCATATACAGTTGATGTATAGTCTCTTGGGATCACGAGGTCCTGTGAACAAGTAAGACAAAGAAGAAAGTCAATACATGAAAAGAAACTGAATGCTTACTTACCTTTTACAAACTTGCAGATGAATACAAATCCAGTAAGAAAGAATTCCAGATGCAGACAATCACATCCAGCTGGACATGGATAGTCTCTTGGGATCATGAGGTCCTGTAAACAAGACAAAGAAGAAAGTCAATACATGAAAAGAAACTGAATGTATACTTACCTGTTACACAGTTGCAGATGAATAGAAAGTCAGTAAGATTGAGTTCCATATGCAGACAACCGCAAACACTTGGAGATCGATAACCTCTTGGGATCATGAAGTCCTGTCAACAAGTAAGACAAAGAAGAAAGTCAATACATGAAAAGAAACTGAATGTATACTTACCTGTTACACAGTTGCAGATGAATACACAGTCAGTAAGAAAGAATTCCAGATGCAGACAACCACATACAGCTGGACATCGATAGCCTCTTGGGATCATGAAGTCCTGTCAAGAAGACAACAAGAAAGTCAATATATGAAAAGAAACTGAATGTATACTTACCTGTTACACAGTTGCAAATTAAAAAAAGCCAGTAAGCCAGAGTTCCAGATTCAGACAACCATATACAGTTGATGTATAGTCTCTTGGGATCACGAGGTCCTGTGAACAAGTAAGACAAAGAAGAAAATCAATACATGAAAAGAAACTGAATGTATACTTACCTTTTACAAACTTGCAGATGAATACAAATCCAGTAATAAAGAATTCCAGATGCAGACAACCACATCAAGCTGGACATGGATAGTCTCTTGGGATCATGAGGTCCTGTAAACAAGACAAAGAAGAAAGTCAATACATGAAAAGAAACTGAATGTATACTTACCTGTTAAACAGTTGCAGATGAATAGAAAGTCAGTAAGATTGAGTTCCATATGCAGACAACCGCAAACACTTGGAGATCGATAACCTCTTGGGATCATGAAGTCCTGTCAACAAGTAAGACAAAGAAGAAAGTCAATACATGAAAAGAAACTGAATGTATACTTACCTGTTACACAGTTGCAGGTGAATACACAGTCAGTAAGAAAGAATTCCAGATGCAGACAACCACATACAGCTAGACATGGATAGTCTCTTTGGATCATGAAATCTTGTGAACAAGTAAGACAAAGAAGAAAATCAAAACATGAAAAGAAACTGAATGTATACTTACCTCTTGCACAGTTGCAGATGAATAGAAAGTCAGTCAAATTGAGATCCAGATGCCGACAACGGCAAACACTTGGAGATCGATAGCCTCTTGGGATCATGAAGTCCTGTCAAGAAGTAAGAAAAAGAAGAAAATCAAAACATGAAAAGAAACTGAATGTATACTTACCTGATACACAGTTGCAGATGAAAAGAAACTGAATGTATACTTACCTGTAACACAGTTGCAGATTAATACAAAGCCAATAAGATAAAAAATCCAGATGCAGACAACAGCAAACAGCTGGAGATGAATACTCTCTTGGGATCATGAAGTCCTTTCAACAAGTAAGACAAAGAAGAAAACCTAAATATGAAAAGAAATTGAATGTATACTTACCTATAACACAGTTGCAGATGAACACACAGCCAATAAAACGTAAAATCCAGATGCAGACAACGGCAAACAGCTGGAGATGAATAGTCTCTTGGGATCATGAGGTCCTGTAAACAAGACAAAAAAAAGTCAATACATGAATAGAAACGGAATGTATACTTACCTGTTACACAGTTGCAGATGAATAGAAAGTCAGTCAGATTGAGATCCAGATGCAGACAACGGCAAACAGATGGAGATGAATAGTCTCTTGGGATCATGAAATCTTGTGAACAAGTAAGACAAAGAAGAAAATCAAAATATAAAAAGAAACTGAATGTATGCTTACGTGTAACACAGTTGCAGATGAATACACACCCAATAAGACGTAAAAGCCAGATGCAGACAACGGCAAACAGCTGGAAATGAATAGTCTCTTGGGATCATGAGGTCCTGTAAACAAGTAAGACAAAGAAGAAAGTCAAATCGAAAAGAAACTGAATGTATACTTACCTGTTACACAGTTGCAGATGAATACACAGCCAATAAGACGAAAAATTCAGATGCAGTTGAAAAGTCTCTTGGGATCACGAGGTCCTGTGAACAAGTAAGACAAAGAAGAAAGTCAATACATGAAAAGAAACGGCATGCTTACTTACCGATTACACAGTTGCAGATGAAAACACAGCCAATAAGACGTAAAATCCAGATGCAGACAACGGCAAACAGCTGGAGATGAATAGTCTCTTGGGATCATGAGGTTCTGTAAATAAGACAAAAAAAAAAAAAAGTCAATACATGAATAGAAACGGAATGTATACTTACCTGTTACACAGTTGCAGATGAAAAAAAGCCAGTAAGCCAGAGTTCCAGATACAGACAACCATATACAGTTGATGTATAGTCTCTTGGGATCACGAGGTCCTGTGAACAAGTAAGACAAAGAAGAAAGATAATACATGAAACGAAACTGAATGCTTACTTACCTTTTACAAACTTGCAGATGAATACAAATCCAGTAAGAAAGAATTCCAGATGCAGACAATCACATCCAGCTGGACATGGATAGTCTCTTGGGATCATGAGGTCCTGTAAACAAGACAAAGAAGAAAGTCAATACATGAAAAGAAACTGAATGTATACTTACCTGTTACACAGTTGCAGATGAATAGAAAGTCAGTAAGATTGAGTTCCATATGCAGACAACCACATACAGCTAGACATGGATAGTCTCTTTGGATCATGAAATCTTGTGAACAAGTAAGACAAAGAAGAAAATCAAAACATGAAAAGAAACTGAATGTATACTTACCTCTTGCACAGTTGCAGATGAATAGAAAGTCAGTCAAATTGAGATCCAGATGCCGACAACGGCAAACACTTGGAGATCGATAGCCTCTTGGGATCATGAAGTCCTGTCAAGAAGTAAGAAAAAGAAGAAAGTCAATACATGAAAAGAAACTGAATGTATACTTACCTGTTACACAGTTGCAGATGAATACACAGTCAGTAAGAAAGAATTCCAGATGCAGACAACCACATACAGCTAGACATGGATAGTCTCTTTGGATCATGAAATCTTGTGAACAAGTAAGACAAAGAAGAAAATCAAAACATGAAAAGAAACTGAATGTATACTTACCTGATACACAGTTGCAGATGAAAAGAAACGGAATGTATACTTACCTGTTACACAGTTGCAGATGAATACACAGTCAGCAAGAAAGAATTTCAGATGCAGACAACAACATACAGCTGGAGATCGATAGCCTGTTGGGATCATGAGGTCCTGTAAACAAGACAAAAAGAAAGTCAATACATGAAAAGAAACTGAATGTATACTTACCTATAACACAGTTGCAGATGAATACACAGCCAATAAAACGTAAAATCCAGATTGCAGACAACGGCAAACAGCTGGAGATGAATAGTCTCTTGGGATCATGAGGTCCTGTGAACAAGTAAGACAAAGAAAAAAGTCAATACATGAAAAGAAACTGAATGTATACTTACATGTTACAAAGTTGCAGATGAATGCATCTGGAATTCTTTCTTACTGGATTTGTAGACAACCACATCCACCTGGACAGGGATAGTCTCTTGGGATCATGAGGTCCTGTAAACAAGACAAAGAAAAAAGTCAATACATGAAAAGAAACTGAATGTATACTTACCTGTTACACAGTTGCAGATGAATAGAAAGTCAGTAAGAAAGAATTCCAGATGCAGACAACCACATCCAGCTGGACATGGATAGTCTCTTGGGATCATGAGGTCCTGTAAACAAGACAAAGAAGAAAGTCAATACATGAAAAGAAACTGAATGTACACTTACCTGTTACACAGTTGCAGATGAATAGAAAGTCAGTCACATTGAGTTCCAGATGCAGACAACGGCAAACACTTGGAGATCTATAGCCTCTTGGGGTCATGAAGTCCTGTGAACAAGTAAGAAAAAGAAGAAAGTCAAAACATGAAAAGAAACTGAATGTATACTTACCTGTTGCACAGTTGCAGATGAATAGAAAGTCAGTCACATTGAGTTCCAGATGCAGACAACGGCAAACACTTGGAGATCTATAGCCTCTTGGGATCATGAAGTCCTGTCAACAAGTAAGACAAAGAAGAAAGTCAATACATGAAATGAAACTGAATGTATACTTACCTGTTACACAGTTGCAGATGAATACACAGCCATTAAGAAAGAATTCCAGATGCAGACAACCACAAATAGCTGGACATGGACAGTCTCTTGGGATCATGAAGTCCTGTGAACAAGTGAGACAACGAAGAAAGTCAATACATGAAAAGAAACTGAATGTATACTTACCTGTTACACAGTTGCAGATGAATACACAGCCATTAAGAAAGAATTCCAGATGCAGATGAAGAGCAAGTTAGTTGATTGAGAAACATCCAACCAAGAAAAACGCATTTTTAGCTAAACAAAAAAACAACACTTTTCGGTTGAGAGTCATATCTCATATGAAGACATATTAGAAAAGTCTATTATCTTTTGAAAATAACAAAATCTGACATGTGTGACTGTCATTGTAAGGCCAAGTAGGAAGGCATTAAGAATCAGTCCAAAAAATAATTATATCAGACAAAGTATTTATGAGTGTAGGACTTACAGGTCTGATATGATGGAGTTACAGCAAAGGATTAAACATTTTTAATCAATAATAAGGCCAGTGAATGTCAGTTTTCTTGGCTGGGTATTTTCACAGCTGCTGTATCTTGTTTGGTGTTTCTGGGCTTTACAGCTCTTTATGTCAAGTGTAAACAGATCCAAAGTGTCATTCTCAGTGCTGATTACATCTGAAATTAACCATAAACCAGAGGTGAGTGGCTAGCAACAGGGTAATGCAGCTCAACACATGTTTCAGTTTACTACACACCCATGTCGCCTCTCCAAAGTCACAGTGATTCTAAAGTCACTCAATACAAAGCACTTAAAAACCAAACCATAAAACACTGCTTAAATCACAAATACATTAATAAAGACTTTGAGCCCATTTCCCTGAAACGGTTCACCCATTAAAGATAATAGACAAAGAAGGTTGGGAGCAGGTGGCTAGTGTTTTCTTACCTGACTGGTGTGACTGGGTAGGGCCAGTAAGTCCTGGCATAGCACCTTCTCTATGTTCCTGGAGAGTACAACAGATCCCAGGCAGCACATGTGAAGCCTTTCTCGGTGGTAAAGGACCAGACATCAAACCTGCAATCAGCAGTGGAGTGCAAAAAGTCTGCAGAATGGCTTGCTCCCTCATCAGTAGGTAAGCAAGTGGCCCAGAGACGACAATCCTGGCGTCTGTCTTCTTTCAAACTGTGTCTTGAATCTAGTGCACTAGTGGCACCGTGACACTGTGGCATTACCCTTTGGGCCCTATATTTAAGAGTGTCTTACAATAACATTTTCAACAGTGAGAACGCCGCCCTTAGTAGTTGTCCTCGTTGCTGGAGCATGCAGAGCCATAGACAAACTGCTGAAGACATTTAATTGGTTAGAGAGGTGAAAACCAGCTGTGGGGGTGTAGAAAACCTCTGTTTTCCATGGTCAAGATGATGCTTGCAGGGCTGCTCCATGGCCACCATTGTCTTTGAAGAAAAAAACACAGAGGTTAGTTAGTTAGTAAAGCAAAGTAATGTAAAGTAACACACATAGTGTATTCCAAGATTAAAACTGGCTAAGATAAACAATCAATAGCTATCAGCTGGGATACAGACAGACAGAAAGAGCATTGTGGATGGATGGAGAGAGAAAAGAGTTGTAAGGGAACAAGACAGGAAAACAAACCCCAGAAACTTACTAAACTCTGTTAACATGGCTGCACCTAATCTCACCCCCAATACCCAACTTCACCACTTTCACCATTGGTACTATTTTCATATGTTTCTAAGACTAGAACAAGCTGAATTTAAAAGAACAGGTCATGTGTTTGTACATCCAAGCACATTTTCACTAGAGTTTGGGGAGCTCAGTCAAGTTAGTTTGATATTGGATCTGCAGATATTTACTTCTCCCCTGCTCTCACTCACAATGTCCTAACATCTCTGACATGATTTTTTTAAACAATAGAGAACAGATAAACTGCAATCACTAAATATTCTTCTCAAAATGAAAAGACTGGAAATGTTGAGGAAATATAATCAAAATAGCCAGAATTCTTGCAGCAGGTGCCGTAGATGGTAAAAGAACGTCTATAAAGTGTGGATACCGAAAACTCTCACAGAGATATGGAGCTGCTGGTGTTAGTTAAAAAGACAGTCAAACCTACTGAAGAACAGAGACTAAATAAAAATCAATGACTAACCTTAACTTCCTCACTTTTAAGGAATGGATATATTTTAGCACTTTAGACAATATAAACATGCATGTAGCACATTTTTATAACGAATAAATCATTACTGTGACACTGTCATAAAATATGCCTATTTGAACCATTTTTAAATAATATTGTTCCAGTAAAACATCCATATAGCTTACACATCCAAAGTCAGCTGTAGTGTACAGAGACACATCTGATAAATATACTACAACCCTTAGAATAGCCAGATTACAATTTGCTAACAAATGCTTAAGAGATCCTGGAGAATTCTGGAGAAAGGTCTTGTGGACAAATGAGACTAGGATTAACCTATATCAGAGTGATGGAAAGACAGAAATTGTGGATTGCTCACTCGCGCTTCAAGGGAGGTAAAATTTAGTTTGCACTCACCCTCTTATTAACGGTACATACTTGGAGCCCATAGGAACCATCCAAAACATAGGTGTTGGAAAGCTCCCACAAAGGTGTTTGTACTTCAGAAATCTTTCTTTCTGAAGTCATTTTATAATCCTGGGTGTTTCCTTGTGAAAGTAAAGTCTGAACTGTGCAAGTCCTCAGTTTGAGTTGCTGAGAGTCAATTTAGGAGTGATCCCTTTATCCTACAGAGTGCTCTGTGTGTAAGTTTATTCTAATGTCCATATGAAAGCACAAAACCTCATGAATAAAAACATACACAAGGCTTGGCTGAACATATAAGGAAACGTACAACTTACTTAGAACCTATAGTTCCATCAGTAATCTTCATTACAGTGAAGTTAGCCACAGCTAAACCTTTGCTAAAGCATGGTTCTCTCCTTTTGGCTTGTAACCTGGCCTACTTCCAATATACTGCCACATAGTGGATGGAGTAGGAATTACCATGTAAAATGCCATCTGTTGCAACAATGGAGTCACATGGGTATCAGCTATGGCTTCAAGTTGTAGGACTTTTTATGGCATTATAGACAATAGGCAAGTGGCTTAAAGGTCCAACCACAACAGGCCCAATGAGACATAAAGAACCAGCACAACAGGCCCAGTGAGACTAGGGATGCACCTATCAGATATTAGGATCGGATATGTGTCCCTATATTAACAACAACCCCTTTTGGTCTCACTGACTTAATATTTCAGAATTACTTATTTTAGTGACAAATAAATAGCAATTTAATACATTCATATCTGTGTGTTAATTTGTTGTATTTTATTTTACAAACATGGTGAGGTAAACAGTTTATTTTTTTAACAATGTATCGGATCAATATTGTGTATCGATCGATAAGTTTATGTATTGGTATAGAAACTGAACAATGTTGGTGCATCATTAAATGTAACATATAGGAAACAGTGTGTCTTTGACAACTTCCCTAGTTAATAGAATATGCCTACATTGATAAATCCCCATACGTTTCACCCTGATTGGTGAATGTTTAGCCTTTCAAATGCATGCTTGAATGTGATTGGCTAATGGCAACCACAATAATTGACATGTCAAGTCTTCTGGACAGACAGTATTATAGAATAGGCTAAAGACGCAGTATGTAAAATTGCAGCTTGACTGGCTGTATGGTTTCTGAGAAACAGTTACGTACCACTGACCTCACCCTGCTCTGCTCACTGAGAGACAGGTAATCAGTCACACAAGTCATGTCAGACTTACTATTCAAACGTGCTGTATGTAGCTGTTACTTAATATCTGTCCGTGTCTCTTTGGATTAGGACAGAGTCATCACCACAGGCCCTCTCCTGCATTTTATCCACCGACTTGATGATCTGGTCTTAAAAACTGCTGAAGGTATACAAACTGTCCTCCTAGAACAGCTGCAGCTTTGCTTGGTCTGCCACTCAGAAGATCCAAATTTCATCAAGATGTCTGATGTAAGCCTGTACCTTTTTGTGATGTAAAACTGTGGTGCATGTATAGATTTTAACATGTATTTGTGATGCAATAAGCTGTTTTATTAATTGCTTAAACTATAGAGGAGCATTATTGGGCTAATGAGCATTATGAGCTAAATAGTTTAATTGTCACTTTAACAGGTAAGGACACCAGTTTCTCTCAGAGTTAGCTTAAGTTTTACTAATAAAAAAGGTAACTTTGATTAAAAACAAAATAATAATACTGTCTTGCAGACATCTGATTGATGTCATTTATGGCTGATTTACCGTTACAGTAACTTGATCACAATATTCTGCAAAATAAAATGTAGTAGTTTACTATAGCTCCACTGAATATTGGTTTTGTTTGTTGGTTTTATTTGGTTTCCTAAGAGGAATCTGTAACAGGAACAGGTCATTGTAATTTTATGTGTTACCCAGGTTTTAAATGTTCAGAACATTAAAATCAGATGCAAAGCAAAAAACAATAAATAAATAAAAGCAAAAAAACTTTTAAAAATAATACAACGTGAATAAACTGCTCAAAACAGCCATTAAAGCAGATAGAAAATGACTTACTGATAAGTAAGGTAAATAAAACGAGCCTTAAATGACAGCCAATAGCTTGTTGCCAAGACTGGTCTGCGTCAGAGACGGCCAATCAGCGCTCAGGGGGGCGTTACCTCGGCTCCTCCGCTAGAGACGTGCTGTGGATCAGAAAAAAGGTGAGAACGGCGGAGTGAAACACGATGGAAAGTTTTATTAAACTTTGTTTCATAAAATCGCTCATAAAGGTGAACGTTGAGAAGTACGACTGAAACGACGATTTGGATTTAGTCTGCATTTGATTTTGTGAGTGTAATAGGTGAAGCTTTTGGTGCAAATAGTTCAAAAGATTAAAAAGAAAAGCCTGTAGAGTTGAGGCTAACATGCTTAGGGGTCAAGGGGTCATGAGCGAGTGGGCAGTGCTGGCCACCATTTCATGCTGCTAATGAGAGTTTTATATTGAAAGAGGGAAGAAAAAATTGCTTTACTTTGTAAATGTAGTATTATGTGTATCTATTAAGGCGCTGTTTTTGGGAACAGGTCAGTTTTTTCTGGGTGTAATTTTACTCTACTCTGCAATCTGGCTGCACCTGCGTGAACACTCTGCAGCAGTAGTGGCGTGGTGGCGCTGTAAAGTAATCAGTACAGTGCACCGGGGAAGATGCCGCCAAAATTCTGCGTGCTGTGAGCTGCAGATAAAAGTCTTACCACACAGTGCGTCTCACCTGTGGAGCTGTGTCTCTAAAAGCAGCTCAGAACTCAAAGCTAACTTCAGGTTCGCCTGTATCAGGGTTGAGTGCAGAAACAGTCCTAAAGCTTCCTCTGTGAAACTGATACTGCAGCACGCACACTGTTTCCTCTCCCGAGGCCCCGTCTCAAATCAGTCCCTCTTCACTATGTAGTGCACTTTATGGGTCATATAAAAATAGCAGCATCTCCACCAAACAGAGCATGATATGTGTGATCAAGTCATTTCTACTCAGCAGTCGGTTCTACAATTTCCTATTTAGGCTCTCAGAATCATCAGAGACACTTTTCACCTCAAAAGGCACTTGGTGGTCAGTTTGAAGACACTAACCTGTGTGCTGTCCACACCAAAAGAATCACCCTTCTGCTTAAACACCTCCAGCTGGTCGGCAGAGAGCGCACAAACCAGGGCAGTGACTTTTACTTTTTATTTGATTTTGATAGTTAAATCACTTAGGAGCTCGCTGAAGTAATGCTAATGTACCAACAGCTGTGCTAGCTAGCTAGGTTAGCAAGTGCTGCTTTCTCAATAAAGCTGTACAGGAAGATCATGGTCATCTTAGCTCCTTTTATTTGAAACAGATTTAGAAGGCATATTAATAATAGAAGCACTTTATAATTGTGTAATTGCATACTGTAGTTCATCTGTTTCTCTGCATACTTTCACCCTGTTCTTCAGTGGTGAGGACCACCACAGAGCAGGTATTCTGTGGGAGGTGAGCTTTTTATAGCACTGCAGTGTTAAATGTCTGGACGAGTCCAGAACAAATGTGTAAACTGCTCGTTTGGAGCGATAAAAGCAACATTCCTGCAACATCCTCAAATCTGAATGTCCAGATCACTTTTCAGAGGTTTTGATGGCCGATTCTAAAGTCGTGATGAGCGGCAAGTTAGCATGGTGACATTCGTCAAAGTGGTACGTGCCAGTGGATGGCATTTTCGGATGGTGCAGTGGCCACTTCCTAGTGCCAGATGCTGATTAGGAACTGAACCCCCTTTCAAAATGTGCCTGAGCTCTTTACCTACTGGATAGGCTTGACTTTGGGCCCAAGTTATCTTACTAAACTGAGAAATCCTGCTTTGTGAAATGCCCCCCAGGAGTGGCTAAATGTTTACATAAGATACAACTGATTTTGTTAGATGAACAGAATTACTGACACATTTGATTCATTTTGTTGCTCTTGGCGTGCAGGTATCCCACCAATGCAGAGTAATAATTTTATTCTTTTATTATTGTTGATCACAGAAGAGTAGTTGGTGTAATATTGGTGGGGACATTTGAGTAATTCTCTTGTTTTGGTTGAGACTGAGAACTTGTGTCTTTGCTAAAGGAATGCATTGTTGGAGAGGATGCTACGCCTGAGGCCCACGTTAAGGTGTTGCGTGAAAAGTACAGGACGACACAACCTGATTTAATGATCGTGAAGGACCACATGAAGACTTTTGCATTGGCAGCATGGAGAAAGGGGTTTGGCCATTGAAAATGTATACTTGTGTCTTTAATAGTCTATTATAAGATATTTTTGGCTATTCAAGGTTTTTACTCTTCACTACTGCCTTCATCACTACACTTTATTGCAACTATATAATGAAACTTTCGTGTATTTTCTGCTTTTATCTTACAGTTGTATGATGAGTTCAATGCCATCCATCCTTTAATGGTGTACGTTTGTCACTGCTTCACCTGAAACAATGCTGGGAGTTTAGCTCTAAAGGCCTCCTAGGTGATCTTCAAGAGATGCTCGTCAAAAGTGTAAGCACACAATTTTTTTATCTTTACCAGCAGACCTACAGACCTACTCTTAATTTCATTGATACACTCAGACATGTACAGTTTCAGGAAAAGGTGCTTCAGTGTGTATCTAATATTACACTAAATGATGTTTAGTATTCCCTTGATGTTTGTGTAATGGGCCATCTGCATAGTAAAGTGATTTCATTGTGGAAAATCTTACTTACTAAACTTGGACACTCTGTGGGTTCTGTGTGGTAAAATGTTGCTTCTGGTTTCTGGTGGGTGCTTTTCTTTTTAATAAGGCTTAATTTTCTCTGGAGTATAAATGTAACCATTTGATATGGATTCTTTGAGTATGGCATACATTTAGCCATGTTAGGATGATTTTTTTTTTTTAGCTGGTATAATAAAACCTTTTTTGCTTTATTTCATTGTTTTGTTTGCTGTGAGTGCCACATTTGAATAGTATTGAGTCTAATTGTTTTTGTTTGTACTGCAACTCTCTTCTGGCTGGTCTCCCTCTGCGCACCATCAGGCCCCTGCAGCTCATCCAGAATGCAGCGGCACGGGTCGTCTTCAATGTCCCTAAATTCAGCCATGTCACTCCACTGCTGCGTTCTCTCCACTGGCTTCCTGTAGCTGCCCGCATCAGATTCAAAACCCTGACGCTGGCCTACAAAGCCAAGACTGGACCAGCCCCTCCGTACTTGATGGCAATGGTCAAAAGCCGGTCTGCACCAAGAGCCCTTCGAGCTTCAAGTACGGCTCGGCTCGACCCGCCATCCCTCAAAATCCGCGGAAGACAAGCGTCCAGACTTTTTTCTGTCCTGGCACCAAAGTGGTGGAACGAGCTTCCCCTGGGTGTCCGAACGGCCGAGTCGCTCGCTGTCTTCAAACGCAGACTGAAGACCCACCTCTTCAGAGAGTACTTGGGCGAATAGAGTACTATGGTCGCCTTATTGTATTGTGTTTAGTAATGTCTAAGCTTAGAGGTATCTTTGAATTATTAGTCTATTCTAACTAGCTAAGGTTTCTTTCTTGGGTAAATAGCAAAGCACTTTGTAAGTCGCTCTGGATAAGAGCGTCTGCTAAATGCCGTAAATGTAAATGTAAATGTAACAGTCTAACAGTGGATTAGGGCTGCCCGTGGTGATTGTGTGGCTTTAAGCAGATGTGAAGGACGATTCACCACAAGAATACAGCCAAACACTTTCAGGTAAGTTCCAGTGGTATGTAATGTTGAATTTGTGTAGAAATCAAAAGAGAGTACACGCAACAAAAACAAAAAATAGACGAGCTAGATAGTACACTCTTTGTACAACAAGGCCTCAACTGCCTTCATCTGAGGGCTGCAAAGCCTCACGCACGTCTACTATTGCTTCAGCCTACTCCGTGCAAGCTGAACCCCCTTATTGCCTCCTACACAGCCCTTTTAAGATGTATGCTGAAATTGATCCAACTCGCACAAAACATTAAAGTATGAGAAGTCAGTAAAAGAATAACCGTAAAGTTAAGCTAGCTGTAATCAAGGAAACACCTGCATTTAGTTCTCCTTCCATTAAAGCAAGATTTATACAAATTTAGGCTTTGGTGATAATGATTTAGTACCACAGTGAAGTTGTAAAGTAAACCAGAAATAAACCCATATAAATAAGCAAACAAGAGCATGTCATCATTATTATGGCTTAGTACTAAAGTAAAGCAGATGATTGCATGACAGAACAGCACTGACCACAGAATACCTCAAAATGTCCGTTAACTCTTCATCTAAGGTGTGTTTTGAGTTGAATTTAGTAAAAACAAGTCTTTCTGAATGTGTGTTTACACACATTTGATGGGACAGTGCAACACTGCTGAAAGTTAATCCTGCTTTTCTGAACACTATTTAATGTTTGTGTTTTATCATGTGCTGATCATTATAACAGTGAGGCACACAGGAACTTTCACTGTCACTATGGCTAATTTACACTTTGCCATTTAGGCCAGTAAGATGCTTTTGTATTTTGTAGACATATGTATATGTGTGTCTGCAGGTGTGGAGGTCCATGGTATAACATGTGAATTTGCACAACCAGTTCTACTCAGCGCTCAACCACGACTGATCGTCTTGTTCAGCAGTGGCACTTCGAGAGATGCCTGGGACTTACGATCGCCAAGTATGGGATTTACTGCCATTTTTACTGCCAATATTGAACATGTTTGTGTGGATGTTTCAGAGTATTGCAGCACAAAAACAAAGTAGTAAGCTGACTTAAAATAGAGCAACTCCAACAAAGGTGCAGAGTTAAATTGAGAGGAACATAAGTTGATTCAGTAGATTAAAATGTTTGTGCATGTATCATTGTTGGGAAGGCCTAGCCTGCAGTGAAGTGCCAGAATAGTGACTGGAATGGGCGTCACTGTCTTGTTGGATGCACATGTGCATAAATCTTCCATAAATGTACACTGACCAGCCATTTCTTTTCACCACTGTGTTTGATCCAGTTGTACCAGAGAGTTGCACGGCCCCTAACTTTTTATCTCTAGGGGTCAACCTAACCAAACACAAAAGAGCCTGTCACTATCAAAAGTCTTCAACCTTGATTGTGGTTAAAGCATAGTTACAGCACAGTGCTCATGTGTCTGAGACTCGTGAATTAATTAGGCAGTTGAGAATGTTGGCAGTCCCAAAAACTTGGCCCTGCCATCTATGGATGCTTAAAGATGCTTCCTCTCCACCTGCGCTGAGATGCCTTCAAGACCTGCAATGCAAAACCCACTGGTGTGAAAATATCAATTATTATAGTGCAAGCAAGTAATAAATTAAATAAACTTGATGTGTATTCCAGGATTTCACATAATTGTGTTATATCTGACAACTGTGTTAAGATATACTTTTAAATTACGAAACAGTATGATCAATATTTTGATTATCATATAGTTTTGAATTTCAACTTGTCAGATTCTCTTCTGTCCACAGGTCTTGATTATTCAGGAGTGGCTACGAAATGTATTAATGAGGCTCTGACCAACCTCATCCACAGTTCTTGTTGAGTCCACTTTTTCACACTTCTTGTGATACCACTTACAGTGCCCATTGCCATTACCTGCCCAGATTTTTTCCTGTCCACAGCCCTCTATGATTCTGAAGTGGCTATGAAGTTCATTAATGAGGCGATCACCATCTTCATTCACAGATCTTGGTGAGTCCACTTCATCACACTTGTTTTATGCTGTTTACAGAGCCCATGACATAGTTTGTCCAAAGTAGCTTATTTACACAGCCCTCAATGATTCAACTTCATTAATGAGGCTGTTACCAACCTCATTCACAGTTTTTGGTCCACTTGGTCCACTTGGTCCACTTTATCACGTTCCATTTCCTTTCGTTTATGGTACCATTTACAATTGAGTGGACTGATGCTCTTGTGTGCTCTAGATATTTTGGAAATTGCTAAACCACTTTATCCACAGTTGTTGGTGAGTCCACTTCATCACAGTCCCTGATGGACTGCTTACAGTGCCCATTACAATCGACTGCCCAGATTCTCTTTTGTCCACAGCCCTTTTTGATTCAGAAGTGGCTACGAACTTCATATATGAGGCTTTCGCCAACATCGTCCACTGTTCTTGGTACAATCGCCTGCCCAGATTCTCTTCTGTCCACAGTGTTACTGTTACATTCAAGACATAGGTGATCCTGTGATCCAGTATTGCATATTTGATACTGTTAGTGCTGCCATCTGGTGGCCTGTTTCTTGTTGTTTTTGTTTTTCTCTCTCTCCCTCTCCTGGTGAAACGACTGATTGGAAACAGCTGATCTCAATGCGTGTGCTGGTTGGCTGCAGTGTCTGAGCTTTGTCATTGAAATGGTGCCATTGGCGTTTATCTAGTCGCCCGTGGCGTTCTCACCATGTGGCCAAAGGTGGTTGTGATTGAGGCTGTTCAAGATATATAACATGACAATTCACAGTTTGATGTATGTGGATCTATTGTAGCCTACTGTTTTCTGTGTCATTATGTACTTGTTGATGTCCAAGTGGTTTAATCATAGTCATGTTTGTAGTGGTGAGTGCCATTTACTATTTTAATTTCATTTATTATTTTTCATTTATTATTCTCTTGCTTCATGTTGGGGAGGCAGGTAAGGCCATTGTATTTTGTTTTATTATTTTTTAGTTAGGTTAGTTAGTAAGGAGGGATGTCATGTGTGTCTGTAATTTTGGCCTTTGCTCACCCTGATGCTATATGATGTTGACTGTGGTCTTGTTATGTTTGCCTATAATACTACATTTTCATTTGAGCATTAAATCTGTTTCTTTATGGTTTGTTTATCTCCTCAAGCCCTAAACTAGTTTTTTTTATGAAATGGTTTAATAAACTGGGCTGTAAGATTACTCAAAAATTGACTAACTTTACAAGACTTTAACAAAGCAAAACTTCACCAAAAGTGAAGTAGAAAAGAAAAACGTAGGCCAGAGTTATAAGAAAAAGTAGGCCAGAGTTATAAGAACTGCTTTTTATTGGAATTTAAAAACCTGAATGTTCTTATACGACTGAAGACGTGTCGAGGTTCTTCTGTTCCCTGTATGCTCTGTGACTAATTTGCTGAACAAGTAGATCTATCTGAGATATTTCCAAGCTGTTTTAAGCCTGCGTCTGAGATGAACACTGTATGTGAACTTTTACATTCTGAATTTTTAGTTGAAAGTAAGTCAGAAGATGCTGAAAATGATTTCACATCAAAACTGAATTTTATTAAAGAGGCTTTGATGGAGGAACAAAGTTGGGATCAATCTCTTGATAACTGTAGACTAACTGCTGTAACAGAAGAAAGTAATGCCCCATCATGCAGTTATGTATTTTCAGCAAGATGTACATGTACTTAGCATGTACTTAGCTTAGCCCCCTGACAGTGTGTTCTCTGGTCATCTGGGTATACAGAAAACACATCAGCAGATCATGTGTTTTTTCTTTTGGCCTGGTCCTAAAGCTGATGCTGTGTTATGTTGAGTTACGGGAAAACCCAATCAGGTTATTCCATCCACATCACTTCATCCAATCCTAGCATTATGAGCACCATTTCAACGTGTGTAGGGCAGCTGCCCTGGCCACTGATCAAATCCTTCTACTTTTGTGTTACCCCTTGACCAGCTACCTAAACAAATGCTCATGCTTCATTACAGTAACAAGGCTGTGATGGCTGTCTTAAGTATGTTGCGAGAAGGTTACAAAGTATGTTCAGGTTTTTCGCTGCTGCTGCTGCACCTGCATCATTATCCTCTATTTTATTTGTTCCAGACATGAGGAGCTCCTCCCTTACTGTTCCACATTGCATTGTGGTATAATGTAAAAAAGTGTCCATTGAGTATACACCAAAAATTAGCTGTGCGCTAATCCGTATACGTTCGGCACCATTTAAGGTGGCTTCCAGTAAGAAGCTGGAGAATAACTCCAGCCTTGTTGGTGCAGCCGTTTCTTTACGGCATCATAAATCAGCACATTTTACAGTTGTAAAATACATCCAGATAGATCCGGGAACTAATTTTACTGAAGTTCTGAAATTGTTAGCAATTGATCATCACATGTCCAGTGCATATCACCCCGAATCTCAGGGTTCTCTAGAATGTTTTCAACAACCTCAGTGCTTCGTACCTACTGTCTTTAGGTAGATAAAGAATGTGATGATGGCATCCTGGTCTTATTGTTTGCCATTTGTGAAAGTGATCAGGATTCCATTGGGTTTAGCCATTCACAGCTGAATTGTGAATTTCACTTTGGAGATAAAAGACTTGTACGTACCAGGTTCTGCCCTGTGTGCAGAGTTTTCAGGAAGATTGTGTTGATGGAGGTGGATCTGCTAATAGGGTTTTGCTAAGTTCTCCCCTACTGCTTCTGAAGTATCTGCTTTTGTCACACCAGATCTCTTTCTACAGTATTCCGTAATGCCATTTGGGTTACAAAAGGTAATAGCTAATGTAAACAATTGTGAAGCATGTCTGGATGTCGTTGTGATGTCTAGATGTCTATCAGAGTTGGAATGAACATTTGGCAATCCTCTGAAATGTGTTTAAGCGCTTTCTGAAAGTTTCCCTCACACTTAATCTCACTAAATGTGAGTCTGGGAAAGCTAGAGTATCCTAGGTTTGTAAGAAGGTGGGCCAAGGTGAAGTGCGCCCTCTTGAGGCTAAGATACCAACCCTGCAGTTGTGCTTTTGTAGAACCCCTGTTCTAATGACTCCTGACTACACTCAATTCTTCAAGCTGTAAGCTGGGGCTGGAGCTGTCCTCCTTAAAGAAGACTCGAGGTGTTGACCATCCAGTTTATTTTTCATAAAAATTGAAGGAACATCAGATCATGTATAGAACCACTGAGAAGGAAGCTTAGCACTCTTATTAGCTTTTCAACACTTTATGTGGGGTCGAGTGTTTTGGCAGTAGTGCTCTATATATACCACAATATCAGCTGAAGACTGATGAGATGGTTCATGATTGTTCAAGGTTTTAATGTTCAGAATAAGAAAGATTGTGAAAATGTAGTTGCTGATGCGTTGTCTAGGCAGTAGTGTGAGGGTGTTATGACCCTGGGGAGTGTAGAAGAGAGCCTCGTTGGTGCAGCCGTGTTTGTTTACAGCGTCAGAAAGACGAAGCAGTTTAGGAACACAGAGTCCTAATCTGACGTCAGTCCAATTATTCCATTCCACCTTAAATGGTGCAGCAGTTTCAGTCAAAAGTATTCACCCCCCCATCTACTACTAAACATAACAAGTGCTTTCTCCAAATTCAATAATGCTAAATTGCAATGAGGGGTGTGAATAATTTGGACTGCAACTGTACAGCACCAGAATGGAACAGGTGGAGCATAATTGGGATGAGATGCCGATTTCAGTAGGGCATCAATCTTAGTGTGCTTCTCTATCCTTCTTCCACTTAAACACAACTCTAATAATAAACATATGATGCTTTAAATACAAAAACAGAAAATTATATTATTTATATTCAGCCCGTAGTTCAAAACTACTTCCAACCAAACACCACTGTCTGACTCACTGTTGTCTTTTCCTAGTTAATAGATGTAGATCTGCACTCTTAGCTCCTTCAGTGGAGTTTTTTTCAACCATTTCAGCCCAAAAAAAAAAAAAAAAAAAAAGCTTCTAAGCTTTTCAGTCCCTGAGATCAGTACTGGAGGACTTATGTGTCCCATCTGCTGAATTAAGAAAACAAATGGTAAATGTGGCATCAATCTATACAAAATGAAAATGTGAACGAGTTAGACAGTCATGCAGTGAGGTGAAGATGAATCAATGTGAGGACCAGCGGGCAGGAGGGTAGTGTTTTCTTCTTATCTTTTTTTATATCTTTGTCTTCTTTCTTCTTTGTCTTTGTAATTTTCTTTTTTCTTGTTTTCTTCTTTTGGTCGTCCTCCATTTACGCTCTAGTTTCTGCACTGTTTTTAGTTTTTGCCTTGTCATTTTACTTTTAAACAGTGCTTCTTTGTCTAAGGTTGATTGAAGGGTATTTTCTAGGTCGTTTGTTAATTTAACTAGCTCCGTTTGGAGTCATTGGGGTTATCGTGCGCTTTAGACAGTGTTACGGGGACAAATGAACATTTTGCCTAAGATGTATCTCAAAGGAGATTAGATAATGGTCTGATATTACTGAGCTTTGAGGTACAATATTTAGATGATCAATTATAACACCCAGGGTCAGGACTAAATCTAGGGTATGGTTACAGTAATGTGTGGGTCCAGTCACATTTTTTGTGATGCCGACAGAATCTAAGATTGATACAAACGCCTTTGTTAATGGATCATCTGCTTTTTCAAAATGAATATTAAAGTCTTCTACTATTATAACTTTGTCACTGCACACTGACAAGTCTGCAGCAAAATCACAAAATGATTAAAAAAAATTCAGAATATGACCCTGGAGGCCTATAAATATTAATTTAGTCTGAATGCATTTTTATTTGTGGCTGGATTTGATTTATTAATGTAGAAAATCTCAAAAGAAGTGAAAGTGTTAGTGTTTTTGAATAATATCTAGTGTATTCTGGTAGATTATGCATACTCCACCTCCTGTGCCTGATAATCTAGGGCTATGTACATATTTATAACCTGCGGTGGTGGCTTCATTTACTGCTATACATTGATCAGGTTTCAGTGTGGCAGAAAATGTCTAGTTTCTAATTAATTTATTAAAACAAGCAGATTTAGATATTCTATGTTTGGCTTTAATTTGGGGCACAGACAGTCTTAATACAATGAAACCTGGGTGACGCCTCAAAGCAGCTCGCAGACGGTTTAGCGTGTGTCTGCGGCCTGGTCCCGGCTTTGGATTGTCAGCAGCCTTTTACACTACTCGACTAACTAGCAGACTATGCGTTATGCTGCACGAAAATAGGGCAGCACCCTCCTGCGTGGGGTGGACGCCATCCCTACCTAAAAAACAGGCTTGCCCTCAAACTTTAATCAATTATCTGTGCTATATAGCACTGTGATTCGGCTGTAAGACTCAGCGGCGCGCCTCATTGGAATGGGGCCAAAGCAAATTACGGCAATAAAGTTGCCGGTGAGTGGAAGCATAAGGTAGGTGTTTCTAATAAAGTGACCATAACCTAAAGCTACCTTACACTCAGCAAAAGTCCATTCTCTATCAGCAGAGAAACCTTTGGATGAAAAGTACTGAGCTATCTTTTGCTCATTAATATGTTTCTTCACTATGCCATTGATTACCTTTTCAAAATCAGAATCAGTCCACTGAGGCATTTCAGTCTCTCCCTTAGCTAAGGTGCTGCTTTTATAGTTAAGAGGCTTCCATGAGTATGATGGCCTTTTCTTGACATGGTGAGGAAACAGGAGAACAAAACCAAGTTTTCTTCTTATTAACTAAACTACAGAAGAACAAAAACACAACTCCGTTCAGAGAGGATTACTGTTACAAACGTTACGTTTAACAGTAACAAAACAAACTTCTCTCCTTTAGAGAGGATAACAGCCACAAAACACTAGGTTTTTATCAGTGACAAACAGATAACTTCTCTTCTTTCAGAGAGGCTAACAATTACTGACTCCTCTGTCTTAGGAAACCAGAATTTCTCTCAGATTCGAAATGATGTTTACTCACCAAGAAGGTTTTAGTAGGCCATCCGGGTCACAACACCACATTGTTAGAAATCCGGCATACAGGACACAGATTCAGGAGTCAGGAGACTGGATCTTTAGCATTGGAGTTTATTCACATGCAGACAGAAAATCATACACTGGCACAGCTTAGTTGATCACGGTCAGTCTAGTCTAGTCCGACCATGTCTAGTCCGAACCAATCCAGTCTAAGACAAAATTCAGTCCAAAACTGAATTCAGTCTAAAACAGAATCCAGTCTGATTAGGGGTATTTTGAGAGGGCCTTATATATATTGGAAATTGTGGGAGGGGAAACGAAGGGTAACAAAAGGTGAGACAAAGGATTAAGATAACCATTTGATAAGTTGAAACCACATGAAAGTAATGTTAGAAAGGGCCATATTTTCTCTCAGCTGCAACTCTCAGGTCTTTGGTCTTCACCTATATAAGGCCATCAGTTGTCAGGTACATCTGGATTGTACACAAAACTGTCTGCCCTCCATTGGGTGTTGTGCCCACTTGGGCTATTCGGGGTCAGTGTGGGTGGAGGTAAAGAACTGCCGATTGGCTTTTCAATTTTGCTTTCTGTCAGCGTGATCTCACCCTTGCATGAGTATGATGCAGGACCTCTAGTGTGCACCTTAGGAGTGTCTGGTGGGTTAGGGGGTTCAGGCTGATCTTTGACCTTGAACTTGACCAAACCTTGCATCTCCATCTCCACATCAGTTTCGGTCCAGGTGGTCATGTGAAGTGGTCACTGCACTGCTGTCTGCTCTTGTCCATCTGATTCAGGGGCATATGGAGGTGGTCTCAGGTTTGAGCCGAGAATACAGCCCGGGCTTGTTTGTCTTGTCATCATGTTGTTTGCTTATCTCCATGTTGTGAAAGTTAGCTTACGAGTGATAAGAAGATAAGGGGTGATGAGAGAAATATTGGGGTAATACAAGAAGATATGGGGTGATGAGAGAAACAAAGGGGTGAAACCAGTAGAAGGATGTTACAAGAGAAATATGGAGTGTTAAGAGAAATATGGGGAGTTATAAAGAATAAATAAAGGGGTGTTAAAAGAAAAAGAAGGGGTATTAATAGAAGAAACTGGGTATTACAAGAAGGGTGAGTAATTATACAAGTGAAGAGATAGGGTATAGTGTACACAGAAGAAAGTAAAGCGATAGCTTAAAAGGGATAGCTTGTGTGTGTGAATGTGAAGGGAATTATCGTGTGTCTCTCAGTCTGTGTGTGGATTCTGGGTGGCTATGTTCTGTTGGGGTTGAAGGGATATGTTTGGAGAGTAATTCTAAAAACTCTCCATACTGTTGTCTTTTATTGTGAGATCTTGTGCTTTGCAGGAGATCTCACAATAAGAAAAATCTCATAAAAACGAGAGGAGCTATATTTAAGTTCAATAAAATATCAATAAAAGCCAAATTAATTGGGGTTGTAAAAAGATAAGGGTAAAAGCTGAAAATAATTCTGTTATTGTCTCAGAAAAATGTGTGCCTTTGTGGGAGGTTTAAGGGAAGATACAGTATGGGGGCCACCGGAGAATAGAAAAACAGGAGTAAATGTTACATGTTGTATGTCTAGTCTGAGATTTAGTTTTAATGGCCAATAAAAGATAAATGGATCCATTAGATAGAGTTATGTGATAATGAGTGTAGAAAAGCAGTAGGAAATCTATGAAATAAATAGGTTTTGTAGATATGTGGGTTGGAACGAAGTATAGGAAAATTAATGAGCCCGGACTGGACGTCAGAGAGGGAGATAGGTAAAGGAACAGTTTCATAAACCACTAAAGCAGCCCATACTGGCACCAGGTCACGTGTAGTACAATAATACTGTTAATAAGTCCTGTGGTTGTTGTATGGATACTGGAATGTGGGTTTTATAGTGTAAGTCCAACCTACCAACCTGAGAAAGAGATTGACTAGGTTAAAATAGTTATACATAGAAGATGTGTTTATATCTTATGTGTAGGTAATTCTTTGTATGAATAACAAGCATTATTGTTAAGCACTGTAGGAAAGTAATCTCTGGTATTTCTGTTCTATGCTGGTATCTCTGGTATTTCTGTTCTATGCTGGCAGAAAGGGAATCTATCCACCTGTACATACTAGCATCTAAATATGTTCTGCACACATGCTTCTGGTTGAACTTTGACCACTGGAAAGGGGAGCCTCATGTATGCAAGCATACACATACACTAAGGTTTAAGGTTGGTAGAGAGTTAAATCACTTTTAAACACACATAGTTAAAGATTCTCTCACTTGATTAGCTTAAGATTAGATCTACAAGTAATCTGGTTTGATTCTCCTTTCTCTTTTATGGGATGTGAGAGGAGACAGAAAGAAGGACCTAAGGAGGGGCAGCTGGCGAGCGACGTGCCAGAAACATCACATGGACTGAGTGGAAGAAGCTGTGCTGACTTCAGATCAGGCTAGTGTGCTTATCCACAGATCACTTCCCTGTATACACCTGCATTCTAAACAAATGTGTATTCATATTTATAGTGCTATTAATTATATAATACTTGCTAACAGCGTATAAGATGCTGCATGAAGCTTGCCAACTGATTGGTCGGGCAGTGACTTTGATTACTTAAAGAGAACACACTTGGGGGTTAAACATTTTGTTGAAAGCCACAGGTAGGGAAGTATTTGGTGGTTTTTTTTTTTTTTTTTAGAGTGTTCATACATTCTTAAGGTCTGGGCTGGTCTGAAGTTGGCAAACCTCAGTTAATTTCAACAACTCGTATAGTAACTTATAATAAACAAATAAATAAATATTGTATAATTCAAAGTAGACAGTGAAGTGGTAGTAACTTCAAAAATTTTAAAGTAATCTTTTTCACACTCAAATAACATAAAGAGGCCATTATTATGCCAACTATGGGTACAAACACTTCGAAAGGAATTACTGTTCCTGTTGATGTAGTTAAAATAATCCATTAATTAAAGGCATAACTAAGACATCAGAGAAATGACACAAGCGTTGGCCTGACATTGACCAACCTTGGCCAGTGGAGGGGACTCTTAATCCAGATGTAATTAAAGTAATGCAAGTACTTGTGGCCACGTACAAGGCTAACCAAAAGAAAGGTAAGAAGGGGGAAAAACATAAGGAGAAGAGACCGATGGAGCTTGGCATTCTCCAGTTGCTGGAATAAGAAGGGCAGAAACTGGTCAAAGCAGCAAAGGATAAGAGAGAGAGGAGTGCAGAAGAAATGGAGAGACAGATGAGAGGAATAGGAAAGCAGATGGCAGAAATTAATAAGCCATTTTCACACGTAAACCCAGTAAAGAACCCCCCACCATATGAGAAGGAATTGAAGTCTGAGAAGATCTATCCCCAGCTCCCAGTGATCACTCAAGAGGGCAAATATCACATCAGAGATGATGATGACCGAATAGTGGAAGCAGGAAAAGCAGAAACAATTATAAAAATGTATTTTCCAAAAGCAAGAAGAAATCAACATATATGTAAACTGAAGGTGAAGTGAAGATCAGGAGGACAAAAGTTGGAGATGATGTGGATGAAAGTGCGTGGGAAGAAGCCAGAAGAGGATGTGATCCAGCAGTCACGCGGATCCTGGTGAGGGCAGAAAGGAAAGGAGACAAGACGAGAAAGTATGAGGACTCAACAGATGAGAGTTCTAATAAAATGAGTATATGAAGGTAGTGATCAAGGTAAGGAACATAGTCTTTCCACCTTAAGGGGATTCTTTCCAACAGCAGCCGGTACAAGAATGGAAGAAGAAATGTAGAGAGGCGTATAGACCAATGCCTTTCTCACGTGGACACTGCTATGACTTTAGAAAGTCAAAAATCATTGGAGAAGCAGTTGAAGGAGCTGCAGATGCAGACGAAAGAATTGAGGCTGGAAGGATCTCAGAAAGTGGATGAGAAATATGCATTGCACCCCAAAAAAGGATTGTCATGTGACAATATGTGTCCAGTGATTATCTGAGGACCGACATTAGAGTACAAGCCTTGGCAGAATACAGACATGTCTGATGTCATGGAAAAATTGCCAACTCTTCAAGATGGAGCACATCCTTGGAGTAAGAAGAGATCATGGTGGGAACAGAACCTGCTGTAGGAGATAAAGAGACTTCTTGCTATTCTCCGGGGAGTTCCAGCCATCGAAGAAATTCTGCAAAAAGCTGGATTTGATTGCTACATGGGGACAGCGGTAAATGATCCAGAACGGTTTGCTGCAATTAGAGGTCGGGTGTGGACAGCATTGAGATACATTTCCAACAAATATACATCCTGATAACATTGGGAGAACCATTGGGAGAGGAAGAAAACCCTAGAGCCTTATGTGTCAAGAACCCATCAAGGGAGAAATCACAGGGCATGACCCGGAAGCAAATCCATACAAAACAATAAATCCTTCGAGCCAAAATACAGAAAGGACTGCCGTTGTCTGTGAAAAACAAACTGGCAGAAGTCGTGGGCTTAGAAGGTATGGCAAAAGGGGTTTATACAGACCACATTTCTCATCAAGTGGAGTTGTATAGGGAGAAGGAACAGGACCAAAAAGAGCAAGATCAAGAGACCCTCAGAAAACCGACCTCACATACAACTGGTGGAGAACAAGAAAAAAGAAAAAAAAAAAATGCAAGCCCTGGTTATACCAAGCCAGCCTCCAAAAAATCAGCAAGATCAGCCTTCACAACAACTGCAGCCAAATCAGGTTCACCCTCATTGACTCAACCATCATCAGTGGTTCCAGATGTCTCCTGGCCACAGCCAGTTTTTGGTCAAGTACAGGTCTAGAGAGGACAGGGTCAAGGAATCATAGGAAGAGGAAGAAGATTTGATCCAACCTTTCAGCAATCCTTGAAGCATGCTACAACTGTGGAATGGTAGGTCACCTCGCTCGAGAGTGCAACAGACCAAGAGAAAGTTTCAGGGGAAATTACAGAGGAGGATTCAGGGTCCAATTGAGGCCATTCAGGGGACCGGTGAACCCTTATAGGGGCCTGGAACCAGGATTCTAGAGGTGTCCAGAGAATTCGAAAGGGGGTGTCAGCTGGTAGCATCAGAGCCAGAGTGATCCAACCATTGAGGTGAAAGTAAATAATTGACCATTAAAGATGATGGCAGATGGCGGAGCAGCTTTCACATGTAGCCAGCCTGAAGATGCTACACATCTCCCCATGTCTGGTCAGTGGATTCGGACAATCGGGTTTCAGGGAGTGAAACAGCTGATTCCTCTCACAGAACCAATAGAGCTCTGCTATAAAGATATGAAGATTACAATACCCATTCTGGTATCAGAACACACACCAATAGCATTGTTGGGAAGAGATGCTTTGTGCAAATTGAACTGCACAATAAAATGTACACCAGACGGATGCCTGGTGGAAGTGCCAAGTGACATTGTCCACCAACTACTGATGACGACAGAAGCCGAAGCTTCATCAGTGTTCTGGATTGGAAATCTTACTGCAGCCTTCTTGGAGCCGGCCAAGTTGTGGGAGATGTTTATTGCGGCAAACCTGCCTGATGCAGTACTGTTAAACAGTACTGTTATTCAGTATGTAGATGATCATAATTGCTGCAGATGTTGGCTGAGAAGGGGCATAAGGTCTCTCAGAAAAAGGTGCAGTACTGTCAGAAGAAGGTAGTTTATTTGGGTCAGACAATAACGCAGGGGCACAGAAGTATTTCTGACAAACAGTTGAAGCTATTCGTTATGCTCCCAAGCCCAGAACAGTCAGGGAACTGATGACATTTTTATGTATTGCAAGTTATTCTATAGAGGACTATGCCAGTTTAATAGGGCCTTTGAGGGCTATGCTTAAAGATATTGGGAATGCTAAACTCCACTGTAACTTATCCGGGACACGAGATGGCCTTTTAGCATTTGAGACGATTAAACAGAGGTTACAAGAGGCTCCAGCATTGGCGCTTCCAGATTACTCTAAGAATTCCTTATTGTATGGGTCTTGTACTTCTACTGGAGGTAAATATGCATGTGCAGTCCTCTGTCAAGCGACAGGTACAGTAACAGGTCCACAGCCTATTTCTTATTATTCTACAGCATTTTCAGGAGTTGAATTAGGGTTGCCATTATGTTATAGAGCTATGGTAGGAGTCCATTTAATGTATGAGAAAGTGTCATCCAGTAACAATTATTACCCATCATAGCCTTAGAAATCTACTGAACCATGGCAAATACACATTGACTATGTCAAGGCTGAGTTATTATTATAAGCTTCTAGAACAGGAAGATGTCACCCTAATGAGGTGTGTCACAGTGAATCCAGCTGACACCTTGCCAACTTCAGAAGATGGTGAACCCCATGATTGTGTTCAAGACGCTGAGAAATACTCAAGGCTTAGGTCAGATTTGCAAGCCCTCCCACTGCATAATGCAGACTTGGAATATTGGACTGATGGGTCTTATTATAGGAGAGGCAATACATTGTGTGCAGGTTATGCAGTAGTAAAAGCCCAAGGAGCAAACTTTGTGGTTGAGAAAGCTGCAGTAATACCACAGCCTGCTTCAGCACAACTTGATAAACTTATAGGGTTAACAGAAGCATGTTTATTGGCAGAAGGTAAGCAAGTGACTATCTATACTGATTCTGCCTATGCACATAGCGTGTGTCACCTGTTTGGTGCAATATGGAATAGGGGGTTTAAGAAAACAGGTTCTCCTATACAGCATCATGAGAAAATAATAAAATTGTTACATGCCATGATGAAGCCCAAAGAAAGTGCTATAGCTAAATGTGCAACACATAAAAGAGACATGTCAAAAGTCATTCAGGGGAATAAAGCGGCTGATGACGCTGCACAGGTAGCAGCTGATGACGCTGCACAAGGAGCAGACAAATGGGGTGAAGTCTTTTTGGTTACGCATGAGGTAGACATGGAAGACAAAATAACAATCAAGGATGTGACCTTAATGCAGGAAGCAGTTCCTGATAAAGATAAACAGTTGTGGCGAGATCGAGGGGCCACTCCAGATTCTACTGGCCTTTAGAGTAATCATGAGGGGCTGATAGTCGCATAGTCCTATGCGTGATTTAGTAGTGGACTTTGTTGACATGATTAAACCAATAGGAGGTAAGAGATTTGTTAGTCGTGGAAGACTGATTTTCGAGATGGCCAGAGGCCTGTCCAACTAAACGGAAAGATGCACATTTAGTTGCCAAGTTTCTGTGCAGAGAAGTCATAAGCAAGTGGGGACTTCCACATCGAATATCCTCAGATAATGGGAAGGAGTTTGTAGAAGTGAAATTCATTAGATTAAATAGCGTCTTAGGGCAGTGTATCATCCACAAAGTCAGGAAATTTGTGTAAAAAATTTAATGGTAAGAACCGCATTGTGAAAATCTGTCAGCACAGGTCTGAATTGGGTTGCTGCACTTCCATTGGCGTTAATGGTGTGTCGATCACGTGAGCTGTGTGATTTGCACATGACACCGCATGAGTTGGCAACAGGCAGACGAATGCCAATGCCTTGCTTGCATACAAGTGTAAAGGGTTCAAGTCTTGGCCTTTTAGAAGATGAAATGAGAGCGTATGTAACATACATGGCTAATCCACATAAGAGAATATCCATGTATGTTTCTGACAGGCAAAAGAAAGAAGAGGTGCAGGAGAGGCTGGATGAGCAAAAGAGGAGTGTGGTGCAACCTGGGGACAAGTTGTTTGTGAAGGTGTTTTAAAGAAAATGATATAACGAACGCCGTGAAGGTCCTTTTGAGGTTGTGCGCAGTCCAAGTTAAAGGGTCTCCAACGTGGTATAATTTGTCACATTGTGGTAAAGCACCAAGGGAAGAAACACCTCATGTGCATGAAAGAGATGTGGAAGGCTCAAGAGAACCAGGACGTACAGAAGGAGAGAGGCAGGAAGATCTACAGGGTCAAACTCCAAAAGAGGAGATTGTCCATGATGTGGACAATGGTGATGACTCTGTGGGCATTTCTGATGATGCCGGAAATGACTCTGCAATTAACCAATAGGAAAGAAGATTTGGGGACATTGAGTTTAGGGATGTCCCAGAAACAGCAGGAACTAGTTCAGGGGAGTGTAAAGCACTAAAAGGGTACTGAGGACACTGATTCCTCAACAGGGGGAGTCAGAGAGTCAAATAGACGTACAAGTCCAAAACCAGTACAAAAAAGGGTCAGACCTAAACGTTACGAAGACTGAGGTAGATGTGTCATTGGAGAAGATGACTTTATTAGCATCAAATGTTACTGAAGATATAAATAAAGAAGTAACTTTCTTTCGTATTACAAAGAAGAAAGTCAATACATGATAAGAAACTGAATGTTTACTTACCTGTTACACAGTTGCAGATGAAAACACAGCCAGTAAGACAGAATTCTAGATGCAGAAAACCACATACAGCTGGATATGGATAGACTCTTGAGATCATGAGGTCCTGTCAACAAGTAAGGCAAAGAAGAAAGTCAATACATGAAAAGAAACTGAATGTATACTTACCTGTTACACAGTTGCAGATGAATACACAGCCAGTAAGCCAGAGTTCCAGATTCAGACAACCATATACAGTTGATAAATAATCTCTTGGGATCATGTCCTGTGAACAAGTAAAACAAAGAAAAAAGTCAATACATAAAAAGAAACTGAATGCTTACTTACCGATTACACAGTTGCAGATGAAAAAAAGCCAGTAAGCTAGAGTTCCAGATTCAGAAAACCATATACAGTTGATGTATAGTCTCTTGAGATCATGAGGTCCTGTGAACAAGTAAGACAAAGAAGAAAGTTAATACATGAAAAGAAACGGAATGTTTACTTACCTGTTACACAGTTGCAGATGAATACACAGCAAGAAAGAAAGAATTCCAGATGCAGACAACATACAGCTGGACATGGACAGACTCTTGGGATCATGAAGTACTGTGAACAAGACAAAGAAGAAAATCAAAATATGAAAAGAAACTGAATGTATACTTACCTGTTACACAGTTGCAGATGAAAAAAAAAAAAAAAACGTAAGCCAGAGTTCCAGATTCAGACAACCATATACAGTTGATGTATAGCCTCTTGGGATCACAAAATCCTGTCAACAAGTAAGACAAAGAAGGAAGTCAATACATGAAAATAAACTGAATGCTTACTTACCGATTACACAGATGCAGATGAATAGAAAATCAGTCAGATTGAGATCCAGATGCAGACAACGGCAAACACTTGGAGATCGACAGACTCTTGGGATCATGAGGTCCTGTAAACAAGACAAAAAGAAATTCAATACATGTAAAGAAACTGAATGTATACTTACCTGTTACACAGTTGCAGATGAATACACAGCCAATAAGACGAAAAATCCAGATGCAGACAACCACATACAGCTGGACATGGACAGTCTCTTGGGATCATGAAGTCCTGTGAACAAGTAAGACAGTGAAAATCAAAATATGAAAAGAAACTGAACGTATACTTACCTGTTACACAGTTGCAGATGAATAGAAAGACAGTCAGATTGAGTTCCAGATGCAGACAACGGCAAACAGCTGGAGATGAATAGTCTTTTGGGATCATGAGGTCCTGTAAACAAGACAAAAAGAAAGTCAATACATGAAAAGAAACCGAATGTATACTTACCTGTTACACAGTTGCAGATGAATATACAGCCAATAAGACGAAAAATCCAGATGCAGATGAATAGTCTCTTGGGCTCATGAGGTCCTGTAAACAAGACAAAGAAGAAAGTCAATGCAGGAAAAGAAACTGAATGCTTACTTAGCAATTACACAGTTGCAGATGAATAGAAAGTCACAGCCAGTAAGAAAGAATTCCAGATGCAGACAACCACATACAGCTGCACATGGAAAGTGTCTTGGGATCATGAAGTCCTGTCAACAAGTAAGACAAAGAAGAAAATCAAAACATGAAAAGAAACTGAATGTATACTTACCTGTTACACAGTTGCAGATGAATACACAGTCAGTAAGAAAGAATTCCAGATGCAGACAACCACATACAGCTGGACATCGATAGCCTCTTGGGATCATGAAGTCCTGTAAACAAGACAAAAAGAAAGTCAATACATGAAAAGAAACTGAACGTATACTTACCTGTTACACAGTTGCAGATGAAAAGAAACGGAATGTATACTAACCTGTAACAAAGTTGCAGATTAATACAAAGCCAAAAAGAAAAAAAAATCCAGATGCAGACAACAGCAACCAGCTGGAGATGAATACTCTCTTGGGATCATGACGTCCTGTCAACAAGTAAGACAAAGAAGAAAATCAAAATATGAAAAGAAATTGAATGTATACTTACCTATAACACAGTTGCAGATGAATACACAGCCAATAAAACGTAAAATCCAGATGCAGACAACGGCAAACAGCTTGAGATGAATAGTCTCTTGGGATCATGAGTCAATAAAAAAGTCAATACATGAATAGAATCGGAATGTATACTTACCTGTTACACAGTTGCAGGTGAATAGAAAGTCAGTCAGACTGAGATCGAGATGCAGACAACGGCAAACACTTGGAGATCGATAGCCTCCTGGGATCATGAAGTCCTGTGAACAAGACAGACAAAGAAGAAAATCAAAATACGAAAAGAAACTGAATGTACACTTACCTGTTACACAGTTGCAGATGAATACACAGCAAGAAAGAAAGAATTCCAGATGCAGACAGCCACATACAGCTGGACATGGACAGACTCTTGGGATCATGAAGTACTGTGAACAAGACAAAGAAGAAAATCAAAATATGAAAAGAAACTGAATGTATACTTACCTGTTACACAGTTGCTGATAAAGAAAAGCCAGTAAGCCAGAGTTCCAGATTCAGACAACCATATACAATTGATGTATAAACTCTTGGGATCACAAGGTCCTGTGAACAAGTAAGACAAAAAAGAAAGACAATACATGAAAAGAAACTGAATGTATACTTACCTGTTACACAGTTGCAGATGAATATAAAGTCAGACAGATTGAGTTCCAGATGCAGACAACGGCAAACAGCTGGAGATGAATACTCTCTTGGGATCATGAGGTCCTGTAAACAAGATAAAAAGAAAGTCAATACATGAAAAGAAACTGAATGTATACTTACCTGTTACACTGTTGCAGATGAATACAAAGCCAATAAGATGAAAAATCCAGATGCAGATGAATATTCTCTTGGGATCACGAGGTCCTGTGAACAAGATAAAAAGAAAGTCAATACATGAAAAGGAACTGAATGTATACTTACGTGTAACACAGTTGCAGATGAATACACACCCAATAAGACATAAAATCCAGATGCAGACAATGGCAAACAGGTGGAAATGAATAGTCTCTTGGGATCATGAGGTCCTGTAAACAAGTAAGACAAAGAAGAAAATCAAAATATGAAAAGAAACTGAATGTTTACTTACCTGTAACACAGTTGCAGATGAAAAAAATAAAGCCAGTAAGCCAGAATTCCAGATTCAGACAACCATATACAGTTGATTTATAGTCTCTTGGGATCACGAGGTACTGTGAACAAGTAAGACAAAGAAGAAAGTCAATACATGAAAAGAAACTGAATGTATACTTACCTGTAACACAGTTGCAGATGAATACACTGTCAGTAAGAAAGAATTCCAGATGCAGACAACCACATACAGCTGGACATCGATAGCCTCTTGGGATCATGAGGTCCTGTAAACAAGACAAAAAAAAAAGCCAATACATGAAAAGAAACTGAATGTATACTTACCTGTTACACAGTTGCAGTTGAAAAAAAGCCAGTAAGCCAGAGTTCCAGATTCAGACAACCATATACAGCTGGACATCGATAGCCTCTTGGGATCACGAGGTCCTGTGAACAAGGAAGACAAAGAAGAAAGTCAATACATGAAAAGAAATTGAATGTATACTAACCTGTTACAAAGTTGCAGATGAATAGAAATTCAGTCAGATTGAGATCCTGATGCAGACAACGGCAAACACTTGGAGATCGATAGCCTCTTGGGATCATGAAGTCCTGTGAACAAGTAAGACAAAGAAGAAAATCAAAACATGAAAAGAAACTGAATGTATACTTACCTGTTACAAAGTTGCAGATGAATACAAATCCAGTAAGAAAGAATTCCAGATGCAGACAACCACATCCAGCTGGACATGGAAAGTCTCTTGGGATCATGAGGTCCTGTAAACAAGTCAAAGAAGAAAGTCAATACATGAAAAGAAACTAAATGTATACTTACCTGTTACAAAGTTGCAGATGAATACAAAGCCAGTAAGAAAGAATTCCAGATGCAGACAACCACATCCAGCTGGACATGGATAGCCTCTTGGGATCATGAAGTCCTGTGAACAAGTAAGACAAAGAAGAAAATCAAAAGATGAAAACAAACTGAATGTATACTTACCTGTTACACAGTTGCAGATAAATACACAGTCAGTAAGAAAGAATTCCAGTTGCAGACAACCACATACAGCTGGACATAGACAGTCTCTTGGGATAATGAAGTCCTGTGAATAAGTAAGACAAATAAGAAAGTCAATACATGAAAAAAAACTGAATGTATACTTACCTGTTACACAGTTGCAGATGAACAGAAACGGTATGTATACTTACCTGTAACACAGTTGCAGATGAATACACAGCCAATAAGACGAAAAATCCAGATGCAGATGAATAGTCTCTTGGGATCACGAGGTCCTGTGAACAAGTAAGACAAAGAAGAAAGTCAATACATGAAAAGAAACTGAATGTATACTTACCTGTTACACAGTTGCAGTTGAATAGAAAGTCAGTCAGATTGAGTTCCAGATGCAGACAAAGGCAAACACTTGGAGATCGATAGCCTCTTGGGATCATGAGGTCCTGTAAACAAGTAAGACAAAGAAGAAAGTCAATACATGAAAAGAAACTGAATGTATACTTACCTGTTACACAGTTGCAGATGAATACAAAGCCAGTAAGAAAGAATTCCAGATGCAGACAAACACATCCAGCTGGACATGGATCGTCTCTTGGGATCATGAAGTCCTGTCAACAAGTAAGACAAAGAAGAAAATCAAAATATGAAAAGAAACTGAATGTATACTTACCTGTAACACAGTTGCAGATGAATACACAGCCAATAAGACGAAAAATTCAGATGCAGTTGAAAAGTCTCTTGGGATCATGAAGTCCTGTCAACAAGTAAGACAAAGAAGAAAACCTAAATATGAAAAGAAATTGAATGTATACTTACCTATAACACAGTTGCAGATGAACACACAGCCAATAAAACGTAAAATCCAGATGCAGACAACGGCAAACAGCTGGAGATGAATAGTCTCTTGGGATCATGAGGTCCTGTAAACAAGACAAAAAAAAGTCAATACATGAATAGAAACGGAATGTATACTTACCTGTTACACAGTTGCAGATGAATAGAAAGTCAGTCAGATTGAGATCCAGATGCAGACAACGGCAAACAGCTGGAGATGAATAGTCTCTTGGGATCATGAAATCTTGTGAACAAGTAAGACAAAAAAGAAAATCAAAATATAAAAAGAAACTGAATGTATACTTACGTGTAACACAGTTGCAGATGAATACACACCCAATAAGACGTAAAAGCCAGATGCAGACAACGGCAAACAGCTGGAAATGAATAGTCTCTTGGGATCATGAGGTCCTGTAAACAAGTAAGACAAAGAAGAAAGTCAAAACATGAAAAGAAACTGAATGTATACTTACCTGTTACACAGTTGCAGATGAATACACAGCCAATAAGACGAAAAATTCAGATGCAGTTGAAAAGTCTCTTGGGATCATGAAGTCCTGTCAACAAGTAAGACAAAGAAGAAAGTCAATACATGAAAAGAAATTGAATGTATACTTACCTGTTACACAGTTGCAGATTAATGCAAAGCCAATAAGATAAAAAATCCAGATGCAGACAACAGCAAACAGCTGGAGATGAATACTCTCTTGGGATCATGAGGTCCTGTAAACAAGATAAAAAGAAAGTCAATACATGAAAAGACACTGAATGTATACTTACCTGTTACACAGTTGCAGATGAATACAAAGCCAATAAGACGAAAAATCCAGATGCAGATGAATAGTCTCTTGGGATAATGAGGTCCTGTAAACAAGACAAAGAAGAAAGTCAATACATGAAAAGAAACTGAATGTATACTTACCTGTTACACAGTTGCAGATGAAAAAAAGCCAGTAAGCCAGAGTTCAAGATTTAGACAACCATATACAGTTGATGTATAGTCTCTTGGGATCACGAGGTCCTGTGAACAAGTAAGACAAGGAAGAAAGTCAATACATGAAAAGAAACGGAATGATTACTTACCGATTAAACAGTTGCAGATGAAAACACAGCCAATAAAACGTAAAATCCAGATGCAGACAACGGCAAACAGCTGGAGATGAATAGTCTCTTGGGATCATGAGGTCCTGTAAACAAGACAAAAAAAAGTCAATACATGAATAGAAACGGAATGTATACTTACCTGTTACACAGTTGCAGATGAATAGAATGTCAGTCAGATTGAGATCCAGATGCAGACAATGGCAAACAGCTGGAGATGAATAGTCTCTTGGGATCATGAGGTCCTGTAAACAAGACAAAAAAAAGTCAATACATGAAAAGAAACTGAATGTATACTTACCTGTTACACAGTTGCAGATGAATACACAGTCAGTAAGAAAGAATTCAAGATGCAGACAACCACATACAGCTGGAGATCGATAGCCTCTTGGGATCATGAAGTCCTGTAAATAAGACAAAAAGAAAGTCAATACATGAAAAGAAACTGAATGTATACTTACCTGTTACACAGTTGCAGATGAAAAGAAACGGAATGTATACTTACCTGTTACACAGATGCAGATGAATACACAGTCAGTAAGAAAGAATTCCAGATGCAGACAACCACATACAGCTAGACATGGATAGTCTCTTTGGATCATGAAGTCTTGTGAACAAGTAAGACAAAGAAGAAAATCAAAATATAAAAACAAACTGAATGTGTACTTACCTGTAACACAGTTGCAGATTAATACACAGCCAATAAGATGAAAAATCCAGATGCAGACAAAAGCAAACAGCTGGAGATGAATAGTCTCTTGGGATCATGAGGTCGTGTAAACAAGTATGACAAAGAAGAAAGTCAATACATGAAAAGAAACTGAATGCTTACTTACCGATTACACAGTTGCAGATGAAAAAAATAAAGCCAGTAAGCAAGAGTTCCAGATTCAGACAACCATATACAGTTGATTTATAGTCTCTTGGGATCACGAGGTACTGTGAACAAGTAAGACAAAGAAGAAAGTCAATACATGAAAAGAAGCTGAATGTATACTGACCTGTTACACAGTTGTAGATGAATACACAGCCATTAAGAAAGAATTCCAGATGCAGAAAACCACAAATAGCTGGACATGGACAGTCTCTTGGGATCATGAAGTCCTGTGAACAAGTGAGACAACGAAGAAAGTCAATACATGAAAAGAAACTGAATGTATACTTACCTGTTACACAGTTGCAGATGAGTACACAGTCAGTAAGAAAGAATTCCAGATGCAGACAACATACAGCTGGACATGGACAGACTCTTGGGATCATGAAGTCCTGTGAACAAGTAAGACAAAGAAGAAATTCAATACATGAAAAGAAACTGAATGTATACTTACCTGTTACAAAGTTGCAGATGAAAACAAAGCCAGTAAGAAAGAATTCCAGATGCAGACAACCACATCCAGCTGGACACAGATAGTCTCTTGGGATCATGAGGTCCTGTAAAGAAGACAAAGAAGAAAGTCAATATATGAAAAGAAACTGAATATATACTTACCTACTACACAGTTGCAGATGAATACAAAGCCAGTAAGAAAGAATTCCAGATGCAGACAACCACATACAGCTGGACATGGATAGTCTCTTGGGATCAGGAGGTCCTGTAAACAAGAGAAAGAAGAAAGTCAATACATGAAAAGAAAATGAATGTATACTTACCTGTTACACAGTTGCAGATGAATAGAAAGTTAGTCCGATTAAGAATCCAGATGCAGACAACGGCAAACACTTGGAGATCGATAGCCTCTTGGGGTCATGAAGTCCTGTGAACAAGTAAGAAAAAGAAGAAAGTCAAAACATGAAAAGAAACTGAATGTATACTTACCTGTTGCACAGTTGCAGATGAATAGAAAGTCAGAAACAGAAGTCAAGAAACGGAAACGGAAGTCAAGAAACGGAATGTATACTTACCTGTTACACAGTTGCAGTTGAAAAAAAGCCAGTAAGCCAGAGTTGCAGATTCAGACAACCATATTCAGTTGATGTATAGTCTCTTGGGATCACGAGGTCCTGTGAACAAGTAAGACAAAGAAGAAAGTCAATACATGAAAAGAAACTGAATGTATACTTACCGATTAAACAGTTGCAGATGAAAACACAGCCAATAAGACGTGAAATCCAGATGCAGACAACGGCAAACAGCTGGAGATGAATAGTCTCTTGGGATCATGAGGTCCTGTAAATAAGACAAAAAAAAAAAAAGTCAATACATGAATAGAAACGGAATGTATACTTACCTGTTACACAGTTGCAGATGAATACACAGCCAGTAAGAAAGAGTTCCAGATGCAGACAACCACATATAGCTGGACAAGGACAGTCTCTTTGGATCATGAAGTCCTGTGAACAAGTAAGACAAAAAAAGAAAGTCAATACATGAAAAGAAACTGAATGTATACTTACCTGTTACACAGTTGCAGATGAATGCACAGTCAGTAAGAAAGAATTCCAGATGCAGACAACCACATACAGCTGGACATCGATAGCCTCTTGGGATCATGAAGTCCTGCAAACAATACAAAAAGAAAGTCAATACATGAAAAGAAACTGAATGTATACTTACCTGTTACACAGTTGCAGATGAATATAAAGTAGATTGAGTTCCAGATGCAGACAACGGCAAGTACTTGGAGATCGAAAGCCTCTTGGGATAATGAAGTCCTGTGAACAAGTAAGACAAAGAAGAAAATCAAAACATGAAAAGAAACTGAGTGTATACTTACCTCTTACACAGTTGCAGATGAAAAGAAACGGAATGTATACTTACCTGTTACACAGTTGCAGATGAATACACAGTCAGTAAGAAAGAATTCCAGAGGCAGACAACCACATACAGCTAGACATGGATAGTCTCTTTGGATCATGAAATCTTGTGAACAAGTAAGACAAAGAAGAAAATCAAAATATAAAAAGAAACTGAATGTATACTTACGTGTAACACAGTTGCAGATGAATACACACCCAATAAGACGAAAAATCCAGATGCAGACAACGGCAAACAGCTGGAGATGAATAGTCTCTTGGGATCATGAGGTCCTGTAAACAAGACAAAAAAAAGTCAATACATGAATAGAAACGGAATGTATACTTACCTGTTACACAGTTGCAGATGAATAGAATGTCAGTCAGATTGAGATCCAGATGCAGACAATGGCAAACAGCTGGAGATGAATAGTCTCTTGGGATCATGAGGTCCTGTAAACAAGACAAAAAAAAGTCAATACATGAAAAGAAACTGAATGTATACTTACCTGTTACACAGTTGCAGATGAATACACAGTCAGTAAGAAAGAATTCAAGATGCAGACAACCACATACAGCTGGAGATCGATAGCCTCTTGGGATCATGAAGTCCTGTAAATAAGACAAAAAGAAAGTCAATACATGAAAAGAAACTGAATGTATACTTACCTGTTACACAGTTGCAGATGAAAAGAAACGGAATGTATACTTACCTGTTACACAGATGCAGATGAATACACAGTCAGTAAGAAAGAATTCCAGATGCAGACAACCACATACAGCTAGACATGGATAGTCTCTTTGGATCATGAAGTCTTGTGAACAAGTAAGACAAAGAAGAAAATCAAAATATAAAAACAAACTGAATGTGTACTTACCTGTAACACAGTTGCAGATTAATACACAGCCAATAAGATGAAAAATCCAGATGCAGACAAAAGCAAACAGCTGGAGATGAATAGTCTCTTGGGATCATGAGGTCGTGTAAACAAGTATGACAAAGAAGAAAGTCAATACATGAAAAGAAACTGAATGCTTACTTACCGATTACACAGTTGCAGATGAAAAAAATAAAGCCAGTAAGCAAGAGTTCCAGATTCAGACAACCATATACAGTTGATTTATAGTCTCTTGGGATCACGAGGTACTGTGAACAAGTAAGACAAAGAAGAAAGTCAATACATGAAAAGAAGCTGAATGTATACTGACCTGTTACACAGTTGTAGATGAATACACAGCCATTAAGAAAGAATTCCAGATGCAGAAAACCACAAATAGCTGGACATGGACAGTCTCTTGGGATCATGAAGTCCTGTGAACAAGTGAGACAACGAAGAAAGTCAATACATGAAAAGAAACTGAATGTATACTTACCTGTTACACAGTTGCAGATGAGTACACAGTCAGTAAGAAAGAATTCCAGATGCAGACAACATACAGCTGGACATGGACAGACTCTTGGGATCATGAAGTCCTGTGAACAAGTAAGACAAAGAAGAAATTCAATACATGAAAAGAAACTGAATGTATACTTACCTGTTACAAAGTTGCAGATGAAAACAAAGCCAGTAAGAAAGAATTCCAGATGCAGACAACCACATCCAGCTGGACACAGATAGTCTCTTGGGATCATGAGGTCCTGTAAAGAAGACAAAGAAGAAAGTCAATATATGAAAAGAAACTGAATATATACTTACCTACTACACAGTTGCAGATGAATACAAAGCCAGTAAGAAAGAATTCCAGATGCAGACAACCACATACAGCTGGACATGGATAGTCTCTTGGGATCAGGAGGTCCTGTAAACAAGAGAAAGAAGAAAGTCAATACATGAAAAGAAAATGAATGTATACTTACCTGTTACACAGTTGCAGATGAATAGAAAGTTAGTCCGATTAAGAATCCAGATGCAGACAACGGCAAACACTTGGAGATCGATAGCCTCTTGGGGTCATGAAGTCCTGTGAACAAGTAAGAAAAAGAAGAAAGTCAAAACATGAAAAGAAACTGAATGTATACTTACCTGTTGCACAGTTGCAGATGAATAGAAAGTCAGAAACAGAAGTCAAGAAACGGAAACGGAAGTCAAGAAACGGAATGTATACTTACCTGTTACACAGTTGCAGTTGAAAAAAAGCCAGTAAGCCAGAGTTGCAGATTCAGACAACCATATTCAGTTGATGTATAGTCTCTTGGGATCACGAGGTCCTGTGAACAAGTAAGACAAAGAAGAAAGTCAATACATGAAAAGAAACTGAATGTATACTTACCGATTAAACAGTTGCAGATGAAAACACAGCCAATAAGACGTGAAATCCAGATGCAGACAACGGCAAACAGCTGGAGATGAATAGTCTCTTGGGATCATGAGGTCCTGTAAATAAGACAAAAAAAAAAAAAGTCAATACATGAATAGAAACGGAATGTATACTTACCTGTTACACAGTTGCAGATGAATACACAGCCAGTAAGAAAGAGTTCCAGATGCAGACAACCACATATAGCTGGACAAGGACAGTCTCTTTGGATCATGAAGTCCTGTGAACAAGTAAGACAAAAAAAGAAAGTCAATACATGAAAAGAAACTGAATGTATACTTACCTGTTACACAGTTGCAGATGAATGCACAGTCAGTAAGAAAGAATTCCAGATGCAGACAACCACATACAGCTGGACATCGATAGCCTCTTGGGATCATGAAGTCCTGCAAACAATACAAAAAGAAAGTCAATACATGAAAAGAAACTGAATGTATACTTACCTGTTACACAGTTGCAGATGAATATAAAGTAGATTGAGTTCCAGATGCAGACAACGGCAAGTACTTGGAGATCGAAAGCCTCTTGGGATAATGAAGTCCTGTGAACAAGTAAGACAAAGAAGAAAATCAAAACATGAAAAGAAACTGAGTGTATACTTACCTCTTACACAGTTGCAGATGAAAAGAAACGGAATGTATACTTACCTGTTACACAGTTGCAGATGAATACACAGTCAGTAAGAAAGAATTCCAGAGGCAGACAACCACATACAGCTAGACATGGATAGTCTCTTTGGATCATGAAATCTTGTGAACAAGTAAGACAAAGAAGAAAATCAAAATATAAAAAGAAACTGAATGTATACTTACGTGTAACACAGTTGCAGATGAATACACACCCAATAAGACGAAAAATCCAGATGCAGACAACGGCAAACAGCTGGAGATGAATAGTCTCTTGGGATCACGAGGTCCTGTGAACAAGTAAGACAAAGAAGAAAGTCAATACATGAAAAAAAACTGAATGTATACTTACCTATTGCACAGTTGCAGATTAATACACAGCCAATAAGACGTAAAATCCAGATGCAGACAACGGCAAACAGCTGGAGATGAATAGTCTCTTGGGATCACGAGGTCCTGTAAATAAGATAAAAAGAAAGTCAATACATGAAAAGAAACTGAATGTATACTTACCTGTTACACAGTTGCAGATGAATAGAAAGTCAGTCAGATTGAGTTCCAGATGCAGACGACGGCAAATACTTGGAGATCAATAGCCTCTTGGGATCATGAAGTCCTGTGAACAAGTAAGACAAAGAAGAAAGTCAAAACATGAAAAGAAACTGAATGTATACTTACCTGTTACACAGTTGCAGATGAATACACAGCCAATAAGACGAAAAATCCAGATGCAGTTGAATAGTCTCTTGGGATCACGAGGTCCTGTGAACAAGTAAGACAAAGAAGAAAGTAAATAAATGAAAAGAAACTGAATGTATACTTACCTATTGCACAGTTGCAGATGAACACACAGTCAGTAAGAAAGAATTCCAGTTGCAGACAACCACATACAGCTGGACATGGACCGTCTCTTGGGATCCTGAAATCCTATGAATAAGTAAGACAAATAAGAAAGTCAATACATGAAAACAAACTGAATGTATACTTACCTGTTACACAGTTGCAGATGAAAAGAAACTGAATGTATACTTACCTGTAACACAGTTGCAGATTAATACAAAGCCAACAAGATAAAAAATCCAGATGCAGACAACAGCAAACAGCTGGAGATGAATACTCTCTTGGGATCATGAAGTCCTGTCAACAAGTAAGACAAAGAAGAAAACCTAAATATGAAAAGAAATTGAATGTATACTTACCTATAACACAGTTGCAGATGAACACACAGCCAATAAAACGTAAAATCCAGATGCAGACAACGGCAAACAGCTGGAGATGAATAGTCTCTTGGGATCATGAGGTCCTGTAAACAAGACAAAAAAAAGTCAATACATGAATAGAAACGGAATGTATACTTACCTGTTACACAGTTGCAGATGAATAGAAAGTCAGTCAGATTGAGATCCAGATGCAGACAACGGCAAACAGCTGGAGATGAATAGTCTCTTGGGATCATGAAATCTTGTGAACAAGTAAGACAAAAAAGAAAATCAAAATATAAAAAGAAACTGAATGTATACTTACGTGTAACACAGTTGCAGATGAATACACACCCAATAAGACGTAAAAGCCAGATGCAGACAACGGCAAACAGCTGGAAATGAATAGTCTCTTGGGATCATGAGGTCCTGTAAACAAGTAAGACAAAGAAGAAAGTCAAAACATGAAAAGAAACTGAATGTATACTTACCTGTTACACAGTTGCAGATGAATACACAGCCAATAAGACGAAAAATTCAGATGCAGTTGAAAAGTCTCTTGGGATCACGAGGTCCTGTGAACAAGTAAGACAAAGAAGAAAGTCAATACATGAAAAGAAACGGCATGCTTACTTACCGATTACACAGTTGCAGATGAAAACACAGCCAATAAGACGAAAAATTCAGATGTAGTTGAAAAGTCTCTTGGGATCACGAGGTCCTGTGAACAAGTAAGACAAAGAAGAAAGTCAATACATGAAAAGAAACTGAATGTATACTTACCTGTTACACAGTTGCAGATGAATACACAGTCAGTAAGAAAGAATTCCAGATGCAGACAACCACATACAGCTGGACATCGATAGCCTCTTGGGATCATGAAGTCCTGTCAAGAAGACAACAAGAAAGTCAATATATGAAAAGAAACTGAATGTATACTTACCTGTTACACAGTTGCAAATTAAAAAAAGCCAGTAAGCCAGAGTTCCAGATTCAGACAACCATATACAGTTGATGTATAGTCTCTTGGGATCACGAGGTCCTGTTAACAAGTAAGACAAAGAAGAAAGTCAATACATGAAAAGAAACTGAATGTATACTTACCTTTTACAAACTTGCAGATGAATACAAATCCAGTAAGAAAGAATTCCAGATGCAGACAACCACATCCAGCTGGACATGGATAGTCTCTTGGGATCATGAGGTCCTGTAAACAAGACAAAGAAGAAAGTCAATACATGAAAAGAAACTGAATGTACACTTACCTGTTACACAGTTGCAGATGAATAGAAAGTCAGTAAGATTGAGTTCCATATGCAGACAACCGCAAACACTTGGAGATCGATAGCCTGTTGGGATCATGAAGTCCTGTAAACAAGACAAAAAGAAAGTCAATACATGAAAAGAAACTGAATGTATACTTACCTATAACACAGTTGTAGATGAATACACAGCCAATAAAACGTAAAATCCAGATTGCAGACAACGGCAAACAGCTGGAGATGAATAGTCTCTTGGGATCATGAAGTCCTGTGAACAAGTAAGAAAAAGAAGAAAGTCAAAACATGAAAAGAAACTGAATGTATACTTACCTGTTGCACAGTTGCAGATGAATAGAAAGTCAGTCACATTGAGTTCCAGATGCAGACAACGGCAAACACTTGGAGATCTATAGCCTCTTGGGATCATGAAGTCCTGTCAACAAGTAAGACAACGAAGAAAGTCAATACATGAAAAGAAACTGAATGTATACTTACCTGTTACACAGTTGCAGATGAATACACAGCCATTAAGAAAGAATTCCAGATGCAGACAACCACAAATAGCTGGACATGGACAGTCTCTTGGGATCATGAAGTCCTGTGAACAAGTGAGACAACGAAGAAAGTCAATACATGAAAAGAAACTGAATGTATACTTACCTGTTACACAGTTGCAGATGAATACACAGTCAGTAAGAAAGAATTCCAGATGCAGACAACCACATCCAGCTGGACACGGATAGTCTCTTGGGATCATGAGGTCCTGTAAACAAGACAAAGAAGAAAGTCAATACATGAAAAGAAACTGAATGTATACTTACCTGTTACACAGTTGCAGATGAATAGGAAGTAAGTTAGATTGAGGTCCAGATGCAGGCAACGGCAAGCACTTGGAGATCGATAGCCTCTTGGGATCATAAAGTCCTGTAAACAAGACAAAAAGAAAGTCAATACATGAAAAGAAGCTGAATGTATACTTACCTGTTACACAGTTGGAGATGAAAAAAAAGCCAGTAAGCCAGATTCACACAACCATATACAGTTGATGTATAGTCTCTTGGGATCATGAAGTCCTGTGATCAAGTAAGACAAAGAAGAAAGTCAATGCATGAAAAGAAACTGAATGTATACTTACCTGTTACACAGTTGCAGATGAAAAGAAACGGAATGTATACTTACCTGTTACACAGCTGCAGATGAATACACAGTCAGCAAGAAAGAATTCCAGATGCAGACAACCACATACAGCTGGACAAGGACAGTCTCTTGGGATCATGAAGTCCTGTGAACAAGTCAATACATAAAAAAAACTGAATGTATACTTACCTGTTACAAAGTTGCAGATGAATACAAAGCCAGTAAGAAAGAATTCCAGATGCAGACAACCACATCCAGCTGGACAAGGACAGTCTCTTGGGATCATGAGGTCCTGTAAACAAGACAAAGAAGAAAGTCAATACATGAAAAGAAACTGAATGTATACTTACCTGTTACACAGTTGCAGATGAATAGAAAGTCAGTCAGATTGAGTTCCAGATGCAGACAACGGCAAACACTTGGAGATTGATAGCCTCTTGGGGTCATGAAGTCCTGTGAACAAGTAAGACAAAGAAGAAAATAAAAATATGAAAAGAAATTGAATGTATACTTACCTATAACACAGTTGCAGATGAATACACAGCCAATAAAACGTAAAATCCAGATGCAGACAACGGCAAACAGCTGGAGATGAATAGTCTCTTGGGATCATGAGGTCCTGTAAACAAGACAAAGAAAGTCAATACATTAAGAGAAACGGAATGTATACTTACCTGTTACACAGTTGCAGATGAATACACAGTCAGTAAGAAAGAATTCCAGATGCAGACAACCACATACAGCTGGACATCGATAGCCTCTTGGTATCATGAAGTCCTGTAAACAAGACAAAAAGAAAGTCAATACATGAAAAGAAATTGAATGTATACTTACCTATAACACAGTTGCAGATGAATACACAGCCAATAAAACGTAAAATCCAGATGCAGACAACGGCAAACAGCTGGAGATGAATAGTCTCTTGGGATCATGAGGTCCTGTAAACAAGACAAAAAAAGTCAATACATTAAGAGAAACGGAATGTATACTTACCTGTTACACAGTTGCAGATGAATACACAGTCAGTCAGATTGAGTTCCAGATGTAGACAACGGCAAACACTTGGAGATCGATAGCCTCTTGGGGTCATGAAGTCCTGTGAACAAGTAAGACAAAGTAGAAAGTCAATACATGAAAACAAACTGAATGTATACTTACCTGTTACACAGTTGCAGATGAATACACAGTCAGAAAGAAAGAATTCCATTTGCAGACAACCACATCCAGCTGGACATAGACAGTCTCTTGGGATCATGAAGTCCTGTGAACAAGTAAGACAAAGAAAAAAGAAAGAAAATGAATGCTTACTTACCGATAACACAGTTGCAGATGAAAAAAAAAGCCAGAAAGCCAGAGGTCCACATTCAGACAACCACATCCAGCTGGACATAGACAGTCTCTTGGAATCATGAGGTCCTGTGAACAAAGACAAAGAAGAAAGTCAACAGCTGAAAAGAAACATAATGCTTTCTTACCGATGACACAGTTGAAGATGAATAGAAAGTCAGTCAGATTGAGTTGCAGATGTAGACAACGGCAAAAAATTGGAGATCGATAGCCTCTTGGGATCATGAAATCCTGTCAACTAGTAGGACAAAAAAGAAAATCTAAATATGAAAAGAAAGTGAATGTATACTCACCTGTTACACAGTTGAAGATAAATTAAAAGCCAATAAGAAGAAAAATCCAGATACAGACAACGGCAAACAGCTGGAGATGAACAGTCTCTTGGCATCATGAGGTCCTGTGAACAAGACAAAGAAGAAAGTCAATACATGAAAAGAAACTGAATGTATACTTACCTGTTACAAAGTTGCAGATGAATACACAGCCAGTAAGACAGAAGTCCAAATGCAGACAACCACATGCAGCTGGACATGGACAGTGTCTTGGGATCATGAAGTCATGTGAACGAGTAAGACAAAGAAGAAAATCAAAATATGAAAAGAAACTGAATGTATACATACCTGTTACACAGTTGCAGATGAATACACAGCCAATAAGAAGAAAAATCCAGATACAGACAACGGCAAACAGCTGGAGATGAACAGTCTCTTGGCATCATGAGGTCCTGTGAACAAGACAAAGAAGAAAGTCAATACATGAAAAGAAACTGAATTTATACTTACCTGTTACAAAGTTGCAGATGAATACACAGCCAGTAAGACAGAAGTCCAGATGCAGACAACCACATGCAGCTGGACATGGACAGTCTCTTGGGATCTTGAGGTCCTATGACCAAGTAAGACTAAGAAGAAAGTCAATACATGAAAAGAAACTGAATGTATACTTACCTGTTACACAGTTGCAGATGGAAAAAAAAGCCCGTAAGCCAGAGTTCCAGATTCAGAAAACCATATACTGTTGATATATAGTCTCTTGGGATCATGAAGTCCTTTCAACAAGTAAGACAAAGAAGAAAGTCATTACATGAAAAGAAACGGAATGCTTACTTAGCAATTACACAGTTGCAGATGAATACACAGCCAATTAGAAAAAAAATCCAGATGCAGATGAATAGTCTCTTGGGATCATGAGGTCCTGTAAACAAGACAAAATGAAAGTCAATACATGAAAAGAAACGGAATGTAGACTTACCTGTTACACAGTTGCAGATGAATACACAGCCAGTAAGAAATACTTCCAGATGCAGATAACCACATACAGCTGGACTTGAATAGTCTCTTGGGATCATGAAGTCCTGTGAACAAGTAAGACAAAGATGAAAATCAAAATATTAAAAAAAGAAACTGAATGTATACTTACCTGTAACACAGTTGCAGATTAATACACAGCCAATAAGACGAAAAACCCAGATGCAGATGAATAGTCTCTTGGGATCATGAGGTCCTGAAAACAAGACAAAGAAGAAATTCAATACATGAAAAAAACTGAATGTATACTTACCTGTTACAAAGTTGCAGAAGAAAAAAAAGCCAGTAAGGCAGAGTTCCAGATTCAGACAACCATATACAGTTGCTGTATAGTCTCTTGGGATCACGAGGTCCTGTGAAGAAGTAAAACAAAGAACAAAGTTAATACATGAAAAGAAACGGAATGATTACTTACCTGTAACAAAGTTGCAGATGAATACACAGTAAGAAAGAAAGAATTCCAGATGCAGACAACATACAGCTGGACATGGACAGTCTCTTTGGATCATTAAGTCCTGTCAACAAGTAAGACAAAGAAGAAAATCAAAACATGAAAAGAAACTGAATGTTTACTTACCTGTAACAAAGTTGCAGATGAATACACAGCCAATAAGACGAAAAATCCAGATGCACACAACTGCAAACAGCTGGAGATGAATAGTCTCTTGGGATCATGAGGTCCTGTTAACAAGACAAAAAGAAAGTCAATACATGAAAAGAAATGGAATGTATACTTACCTGTGACACAGTTGCAGATGAATACACAGTCAGTAAGAAAGAATTCCAGATGCAGACAACCACATACAGCTGGACATGGACAATCTCTTGGGATCATGAAGTCCTGTCAACAAGTAAGACAAGGAAGAAAATCAATGCATGAAAAGAAGCTGAATGTATACTTACCTGTTACACAGTTGCAGATGAATACACAGCCAATAAGACGAAAAATCCAGATAAAGACAACAACATACAGCTGGAGATGAATAGTCTCTTGGGATCATGAAGTCTTCTGAATAAGTAAGACAAAGAAGAAAGTCAATACATGAAATGAAACTGAATGCTTACTTTCGGATTACACAGTTGCAGACGAACACAGCCAATAAGACGAAAACTCCAGATGCAGACAATGGCAAACAGCTGGAGATAGATACAATCTTGGCATCAAGAGATTCTGTCAACAAGTAAGACAAAGAAGAAAGTCAATACATTAAAAGAAACTTAATGTATACCTACCTGTTACACAGTTGCAGATGAACACAGCCAATAAGATGAAAAATCCAGATGCAGACAACGGCAAACAGCTGGAGATAGATACACTCTTGGCATCAAGAGGTCCTGTCAACAAGTAAGACAAAGATGAAAGTCAAAACATGAAAAGAAACTGAATGTATACTTACCTATTACACAGTTGCAGATGAAGACACAGCCAAGAAGATGAAAAATCCAGATGCAGACAACGGCAAACAGCTGGAGATAGATACACTCTTGGCACCAAGAGGTCCTGTCAACAAGTAAGACAAAGATGAAAGTCAATACATGAAACGAAACGGAATATATACTTACCTGTTACACCGTTGCAGATGAATACACAGCCAGTAAGAAAGAATTCCAGATGCAGACAACCACATACAGCTGGACATGGATAGTCTCTTGGGAACATGAAGTCCTGTGAACAAGTAAGACAAAGAAGAAAACCAAAATATAAAAAGAAACTGAATGTATACTTATGTGTTACACAATTGCAGATGAATACACTCCCAATAAGACGAAAATTCCAGATGCAGTTGAATAGTCTTTTGGGATCACGAGGTCCTGTGAACAAGTAAGACAAAGAAGAAAGTCAATACATGAAAAGAAACTGAATGTTTACTTACCTGTAACACAGTTGCAGATGAATACACAGCCAATAAGACGTAAAATCCAGATGCAGACAACGGCAAACAGATGGAGATGAATAGACTCTTGGCATCATGAGGTCCTGTAAATAAGACAAAAAAAAGTCAATACATGAATAGAAACGGAATGTATACTTACCTGTTACACAGTTGCAGATGAATACACAGCCAGTAAGAAAGAGTTCCAGATGCAGACATCATACAGCTGGACAAGGACAGTCTCTTGGGATCATGAAGTCCTGTGAACAACTAAGACAAAGAAGAAAATCAAAATATGAAAAGAAACTGAATATATACTTACCAGTTACACAGTTGCAGATGAACACACAGCCAGTTAGAAAGAATTCCAGATGCAGACAACCACATACAGCTGGACAAGGACAGTCTCTTGGGATCATGAAGTCCTGTGAACAACTAAGACTAAGAAGAAAGTCAATACATGAAAAGAAACTGAATGCTTACTTACCTGTTACACAGTTGCAGATGAATAGAAAATCAGTCAGGTTAAGTTTCAGATTCAGACAACGGCAAACACTTGGAGATCGATAGCCTCTTGGGATCATGAAGTCCTGTCAACAATTACGACAAAGAATAAAATCAAAATATGAAAAGAAACTGAATGTATACTTACCTGTAACACAGTTGCAGATGAATACACAGCCAGTTAGAAAGAATTCCAGATGCAGACAACCACATACAGCTGCACATGGACAGTCTCTTGGGATCATGAAGTTCTGTGAACAAGTAAGACAAAGAAGAAAATCAAAATATGAAAAGAAACTGAATGTATACTTACCGATTACACAGTTGCAGATAAAAAAAAAGCCAGTAAGCCAGAGTTCCAGATTCAGACAACCATATACAGTTGATGTATAGTCTCTTGAGATCACAAGGTCCTGTGAAAAAGGAAGACAAAGAAGAAAGTCATTACATGAAAAGAAACTGAATGTATACTTACCTGTAACACAGTTGCAGATGAATACACAGCCAAGAAGACGAAAAATCCAGATGCAGACAACGGCAAACAGCCGGAGATGAATAGTCTCTTGGGATCATGGAGTCCTGTGAACAAGTAATGCAAAGAAGAAAATCAAAATATGAAAAGAAACTGAATATATACTTACCAGTTACACAGTTGCAGATGAACACACAGCAATTAAGAAAGAATTCCAGATGCAGACAACCACATACAGCTGGACATGGACAGTCTCTTGGGATCATGAAGTCCTGTGAACAAGTAAGACAAAGAAGAAAATCAAAATATGAAAAGAAACTGAATATATACTTACCAGTTACACAGTTGCAGATGAACACACAGCCATTAAGAAAGAATTCCAGATGCAGACAACCACATACAGCTGGACATGGACAGTGTCTTGGGATCATGAAGTCCTGTGAACAAGTAAGACAAAGAAGAAAGTCAATACATGAAAAGAAATTGAATGCTTACTTACCAAATACACAGTTGCAGATGAATACACAGCCAATAAGACGTAAAATCCAGATGCAGACAACGGCAAACAGCTGGAGATGAATAGTCTCTTGAGATCACGAGGTCCTGTGAACAAGTAAGACAAAGAAGAAAGTCAATACATGAAATGAAACTGAATGCTTACTTACCGATTACACAGTTGCAGATGAACAGAAAGTCAGTTAGATTGAGTTCCAGATGCAGACGACGGCAAACACTTGGAGATTGATAGCCTCTTGGGATCATGAAGTCCTGTGAACAAGTAAGACAAAGAAGAAAGTCAATACATGAAAAGAAACTGAATGTTTACTTACATGTAACACAGTTGCAGATGAATACACAGCCAATAAGACGAAAAATCCAGATGCAGTTGAAAAGTCTCTTGGGATCACGAGGTCCTGTGAACAAGTAAGACAAAGAAAAAAGTAAATACATGAAAAGAAACGTAAAGCTTACTTACCTGTAACACAGTTGCAGATGAACACACAGCAATTAAGAAAGAATTCCAGATGCAGACAACCACATACAGCTGGACATGGACAGTCTCTTGGGATCATGAAGTCCTGTGAACAAGTAAGACAAAGAAGAAAATCAAAATATGAAAAGAAACTGAATATATACTTACCAGTTACACAGTTGCAGATGAACACACAGCCATTAAGAAAGAATTCCAGATGCAGACAACCACATACAGCTGGACATGGACAGTGTCTTGGGATCATGAAGTCCTGTGAACAAGTAAGACAAAGAAGAAAGTCAATACATGAAAAGAAATTGAATGCTTACTTACCAAATACACAGTTGCAGATGAATACACAGCCAATAAGACGTAAAATCCAGATGCAGACAACGGCAAACAGCTGGAGATGAATAGTCTCTTGAGATCACGAGGTCCTGTGAACAAGTAAGACAAAGAAGAAAGTCAATACATGAAATGAAACTGAATGCTTACTTACCGATTACACAGTTGCAGATGAACAGAAAGTCAGTTAGATTGAGTTCCAGATGCAGACGACGGCAAACACTTGGAGATTGATAGCCTCTTGGGATCATGAAGTCCTGTGAACAAGTAAGACAAAGAAGAAAGTCAATACATGAAAAGAAACTGAATGTTTACTTACATGTCACACAGTTGCAGATGAATACACAGCCAATAAGACGAAAAATCCAGATGCAGTTGAAAAGTCTCTTGGGATCACGAGGTCCTGTGAACAAGTAAGACAAAGAAAAAAGTAAATACATGAAAAGAAACGTAAAGCTTACTTACCTGTAACACAGTTGCAGATGAATACACAGCCAATAAGATGTAAAATCCAGATGCAGACAACAGCAAACAGCTGGAGATGAATAGTCTCTTGGGATCATGAGGTCCTGTAAATAAGACAAAAAAAAGTCAATACATGAATAGAAACGGAATGTATACTTACCTGTTACAAAGTTGCAGATGAATACAAAGACAGTAAGAAAGATTTCCAGATGCAGACAACCACATACAGCTGGACATGGATAGTCTCTTGGGATCATGAAGTTCTCTGAACAAGTAAGACAAAGAAGAAAGTCAATACATGAAATGAAACTGAATGCTTACTTTCGGATTACACAGTTGCAGACGAACACAGCCAATAAGACGAAAACTCCAGATGCAGACAATGGCAAACAGCTGAAGATAGATACAATCTTGGCATCAAGAGATCCTGTCAACAAGTAAGACAAAGAAGAAAGTCAATACATTAAAAGAAACTTAATGTATACCTACCTGTTACACAGTTGCAGATGAACACAGCCAATAAGATAAAAAATCCAGATGCAGACAACAGCAAACAGCTGGAGATGAATACTCTCTTGGGATCATGAGGTCCTGTAAACAAGACAAAGAAGAAAGTCAACACATAAAAAGAAACTGAATGTATAGTTACCTGTCACACAGTTGCAGATGAAAAAAAAAGCCGGTAACCCAGAGTTCCAGATGCTGACAACCATATGCAGTTGATGTATAGTCTCTTGGGATCACAAGGTTCTGTGAACAAGTAAGACAAAGAAGAAAGTCAATACATGAAAAGAAACTGAATGCTTACTTTCCGATTACACAGTTGCAGATGAATACACAGCCAATAAGACGGAAAATCCAGATGCAGACAATGGCAAACACTTGGAGATCGATATCCTCTTTGGATCATGAAGTCCTGTGAACAAGTAAGACAAAGAAAAAAGTCAATGAATGAAAAGAAACTGAATGTATACTTACCTGTTACAAAGTTGCAGATGAATACAAAGCCAGTAAGAAAGAATTCCAGATGCAGACAACCACATCCAGCTGGACATGGATAGTCCCTTGGGATCAAGAGGTCCTGTGAAGAAGTAAGACAAAGAAGAAAATCAAAATATAAAAAGAACCTGAATGTATACTTACGTGTTACACAGTTGCAGATGAATACACACCCAATAAGACGTAAAATCCAGATGCAGACAACGGCAAACAGCTGGAAATGAATAGTCTCTTGGGATCATGAGGTCCTGTTAAAAAGACAAAGAAGAAAGTCAATAAATGAAAAGAAGCTGAATGTATACTTACCTGTTACACAGTTGCAGATGAATAGACAGCCATTAAGAAAGAATTCCAGATGCAGACAATCACATACAGCTGGACATGGACAGTGTCTTGGGATCATGAAGTCCTGTGAACAAGTAAGACAAAGAAGAAAGTCAATACATGAAAAGAAACTGAATGCTTACTTACCGATTACTCAGTTGCAGATGAATAGAAAGTCAGTCAGATTGAGTTCCAGATGCAGACGACGGCAAACACTTGGAGAACTATAGCCTCTTGGGATCATGAAGTCCTGTGAACAAGTAAGACAAAGAAGAAAATCAATACATGAAAAGAAACTGAAGGTATACTTACCTGTCACACAGTTGCAGATGAATATAAAGTCAGACAGATTGAGTTCCAGATGCAGACAACGGCAAACAGCTGGAGATGAATACTCTCTTGGGATCATGAGGTCCTGTAAACAAGATAAAAAGAAAGTCAATACATGAAAAGGAACTGAATGTATACTTACGTGTAACACAGTTGCAGATGAATACACACCCAATAAGACATAAAATCCAGATGCAGACAACGGCAAACAGGTGGAAATGAATAGTCTCTTGGGATCATGAGGTCCTGTAAACAAGTAAGACAAAGAAGAAAATCAAAATATGAAAAGAAACTGAATGTTTACTTACCTGTAACACAGTTGCAGATGAAAAAAATAAAGCCAGTAAGCCAGAATTCCAGATTCAGACAACCATATACAGTTGATTTATAGTCTCTTGGGATCACGAGGTACTGTGAACAAGTAAGACAAAGAAGAAAGTCAATACATGAAAAGAAACTGAATGTATACTTACCTGTAACACAGTTGCAGATGAATACACTGTCAGTAAGAAAGAATTCCAGATGCAGACAACCACATACAGCTGGACATCGATAGCCTCTTGGGATCATGAGGTCCTGTAAACAAGACAAAAAAAAAAAGCCAATACATGAAAAGAAACTGAATGTATACTTACCTGTTACACAGTTGCAGATGAATACACAGCCAATAAGACGAAAAATCCAGATGCAGTTGAATAGTCTCTTGGGATCACGAGGTCCTATGAATAAGTAAGACAAAGAAGAAAGTCAATACATGAAAAGAAACGGAATGTATACTTACCTATAACACAGTTGCAGATGAATACACAGCCAATAAAATGTAAAATCCAGATGCAGACAACGGCAAACAGCTGGAGATGAATAGTCTCTTGGGATCATGAGGTCCTGTAAACAAGACAAAAAAAAAGTCAATACATGAATAGAAACGGAATGTATACCTACCTGTTACACAGTTGCAGATGAAAAGAAACGGATTGTATACTTACCTGTTACAAAGTTGCAGATGAATAGAAAGTCAGTCAGATTGAGTTCCAGATGCAGACATCGGCAAACACTTGGAGATCGATAGCCTCTTGGGGTCATGAAGTCCTGTGAACAAGTAAGAAAAAGAAGAAAGTCAAAACATGAAAAGAAACTGAATGTATACTTACCTGTTGCACAGTTGCAGATGAATAGAAAGTCAGAAACGGAAGTCAAGAAACGGAATGTATACTTACCTGTTACACAGTTGCAGATGAATAGGAAGTACGTTAGATTGAGTTCCAGATGCAGACAACGGCAAGCACTTGGAGATCGATAGCCTCTTGGGATCATGAAGTCCTGACAAGAAGTAAGACAAAGAAGAAAATCAAAACATGAAAAGAAACTGAATTTATACTTACCTGTTACACTGTTGCAGATGAATACACAGTCAGTAAGAAAGAATTCCAGATGCAGACAACCACATAAGGCTGGACATCGATAGCCTCTTGGGATCATGAGGTCCTGTAAACAAGACAAAGAAGAAAGTCAATACATGAAAAGAAACTGAATGTATACTTACCTGTTACACAGTTGCAGATGAAAAAAAAAAGCTAGTAAGCCAGAGTTCCAGATGCAGATAACCATATACAGTTGATGCATAGTCTCTTGGGATCATGAGGTTCTGTGAACAAGTAAGACAAAGAAGAAAGTCAATACATGAAAAGAATCTGAATGCTTACTTACCGATTACACAGTTGCAGATGAATAGAAAGTCAGTCAGATTGAGATCCAGATGCAGACAACGGCAAACACTTGGAGATCGATAGCCTCTTGGGATCATGAAGTCCTGTGAACAAGTAAGACAAAGAAGAAAATCAAAATATGAAAAGAAATGGAATGTATACTTACCTGTAACACAGTTGCAGATGAATAGAAAGTTAGTCAGATTGAGTTCCAGATGCAGACAATGGCAAGAAGTTGGAGATGAATAGTCTCTTGGGATCATGAGGTCCTGTAAACAAGAAAAAAAGAAAGTCAATACATGAAAAGAAACTGAATGCTTACTTACCAATTACACAGTTGGAGAAGAATACACAGCCATTAAGAAAGAATTCCAGATGCAGACAACCACATACAGCTGGACATGGACAGACTCTTGGGATCATGAAGTCCTGTGAACAAGTAAGACAATATATAAAGTCAATACATGAAAAGAAGCTGAATGTATACTTACCTGTTACACAGTTGCAGATGAAAAAAAGCCAGTAAGCCAGAGTTCCAGATTCAGTCAACCATATACAGTTGATGTATAGTCTCCTGGGATCATGAAGTCCTGTGAACAAGTAAGACAAAGAAAAAAGTAAATACATGAAAAGAAACTGAATGTATACTTACCTGTAACACAGTTGCAGATGAACACAGCCAATAAGACGAAAAATCCAGATGCAGACAATGGCAAACACTTGGAGATCGATAGCCTCATGGGATCATGAAGTCCTGTCAACAAGTAACAAAGAAGAAAATCCAAATATGAAAAGAAACTGAATGTATACTTACCTGTATCACAGTTGCAGATTAATACACAGCCAATAAGATGAAAAATCCAGATGCAGACAACAGCAAACAGCTGGAGATGAATAGTCTCTTGGGATCATGAGGTCCTGTAAACAAGTAAGACAAAGAAGAAAGTCAATACATGAAAAGAAGCTGAATGTATACTTACCTGTTACACAGTTACAGATGAATACACAGCCATTAAGAAAGAATTCCAGATGCAGAAAACCACAAATAGCTGGACATGGACAGTCTCTTGGGATCATGAAGTCCTGTGAACAAGTAAGACAAAGAAGAAATTCAATACATGAAAAGAAACTGAATGTATACTTACCTGTTACAAAGTTGCAGATGAAAACAAAGCCAGTAAGAAAGAATTCCAGATGCAGACAACCACATCCAGCTGGACACAGATAGTCTCTTGGGATCATGAGGTCCTGTAAAGAAGACAAAGAAGAAAGTCAATATATGAAAAGAAACTGAATGTATACTTACCTGTTACACAGTTGCAGATGAATACACAGTCAGTAAGAAAGAATTTCAGATGCAGACAACAACATACAGCTGGAGATCGATAGCCTGTTGGAATCATGAGGTCCTGTAAACAAGACAAAAAGAAAGTCAATACATGAAAAGAAACTGAATGTATACTTACCTGTTACACAGTTGCAGTTGAAAAAAAGCCAGTAAGCCAGAGTTCCAGATTCAGACAACCATATACAGTTGATGTATAGTCTCTTGGGATGATGAGGTCCTGTGAACAAGTAAGACAAAGAAGAAAGTCAATACATGAAAAGAAATTGAATGTATACTTACCTGTAACACAGTTGCAGATGAAAAGAAACGGAATGTATACTTACCTGTTACACAGTTGCAGATGAAAACAAAGCCAGTAAGAAAGAGTTCCAGATGCAGACAACCACATACAGCTGGACAAGGACAGTCTCTTGGGATCATGAAGTCCTCTCAAGAAGTAAGACAAAGAAGAAAATCAAAACATGAAAAGAAACTGAATGTATACTTACCTGATACACAGTTGCAGATGAATACACAGTCAGTAAGAAAGAATTCCAGATGCAGACAACCACATACAGCTGGACATGGACAGTCTCTTGGGATCATGAAGTCCTGTGAACAAGTAAGAAAAAGAAGAAAGTCAAAACATGAAAAGAAACTGAATGTATACTTACCTGTTGCACAGTTGCAGATGAATAGAAAGTCAGAAACGGAAGTCAAGAAACGGAAACGGAAGTCAAGAAACGGAATGTATACTTACCTGTTACACAGTTGCAGATGAATACAAAGCCAGTAAGAAAGAATTCCAGATGCAGACAACCGCATACAGCTGGACATGGATAGTCTCTTGGGATCAGGAGGTCCTGTAAACAAGAGAAAGAAGAAAGTCAATACATTAAAAGAAAATGAATGTATACTTACCTGTTACACAGTTGCAGATGAATAGAAAGTCAGTCAGATTGAGATCCAGATGCAGACAACAGCAAACACTTGAAGATCGATAGCCTCTTGGGGTCATTAAGTCCTGTGAACAAGTAAGAAAAAGAAGAAAGTCAAAACATGAAAAGAAACTGAATGTATACTTACCTGTTGTACAGTTGCAAATGAATAGAAAGTCAGAAACGGAAGTCAAGAAACGGAAACGGAAGTCAAGAAACGGAATGTATACTTACCTGTTACACAGTTGCAGTTGAAAAAAAGCCAGGAAGCCAGAGTTGCAGATTCAGACAACCATATTCAGTTGATGTATAGTCTCTTGGGATCACGAGGTCCTGTGAACAAGTAAGACAAAAAAGAAAGTCAATACATGAAAAGAAACTGAATGTATACTTACCTGTGACACAGTTGCTGATGAATAGAAAGTTAGTCAGATTGAGTTCCAGAAGCAGACAACGGCAAACACTTGGAGATCGATAGCCTCTTGGGGTCATGAAGTCCTGTGAACAAGTAAGAAAAAGAAGAAAGTCAAAACATGAAAAGAAACTGAATGTATACTTACCTGTTGCACAGTTGCAGATGAATAGAAAGTCAGAAACGGAAGTCAAGAAACTTAAACGGAAGTCAAGAAACGGAATGTATGCTTACCTGTTACACAGTTGCAGTTGAAAAAAAGCCAGTAAGCCAGAGTTGCAGATTCAGTTGATGTATAGTCTCTTGGGATCACGAGGTCCTGTGAACAAATAAGACAAAGAAGAAAGTCAATACATGAAAAAAAACTGAATGTATACTTACCTGTAACACAGTTGCAGATGAATACACAGCCAATAAGACGAAAAATCCAGATGCAGATGAATAGTCTCTTGGGATCACGAGGTCCTGTGAACAAGTAAGACAAAGAAGAAAGTCAATACATGAAAAGAAACTGAATGTATACTTACCTGTTACACAGTTGCAGTTGAATAGAAAGTCAGTCAGATTGAGTTCCAGATGCAGACAAAGGCAAACACTTGGAGATCGATAGCCTCTTGGGATCATGAGGTCCTGTAAACAAGAAAGACAAAGAAGAAAGTCAATACATGAAAAGAAACTGAATGTATACTTACCTGTTGTACAGTTGCAGATGAATACAAAGCCAGTAAGAAAGAATTCCAGATGCAGACAAACACATCCAGCTGGACATGGATAGTCTCTTGGGATCATGAAGTCCTGTCAACAAGTAAGACAAAGAAGAAAATCAAAATATGAAAAGAAACTGAATGTATACTTACCTGTAACACAGTTGCAGATTAATACAAAGCCAATAAGATAAAAAATCCAGATGCAGACAACATCAAACAGCTGGAGATGAATACTCTCTTGAGATCATGAGGTCCTGTAAACAAGATAAAAAGAAAGTCAATACATGAAAAGACACTGAATGTATACTTACCTGTTACACAGTTGCAGATGAATACAAAGCCAATAAGACGAAAAATCCAGATGCAGATGAATAGTCTCTTGGGATAATGAGGTCCTGTAAACAAGACAAAGAAGAAAGTCAATACATGAAAAGAAACTGAATGTATACTTACCTGTTACACAGTTGCAGATGAAAAAAAGCCAGTAAGCCAGAGTTCCAGATTCAGACAACCATATACAGTTGATGTGTAGTCTCTTGGGATCACGAGGTCCTGTGAACAAGTAAGACAAAGAAGAAAGTCAATACATGAAAAGAAACGGAATGATTACTTACCGATTAAACAGTTGCAGATGAAAACACAGCCAATAAAATGTAAAATCCAGATGCAGACAACAGCAAACAGCTGGAGATGAATACTCTCTTGAGATCATGAGGTCCTGTAAACAAGATAAAAAGAAAGTCAATACATGAAAAGACACTGAATGTATACTTACCTGTTACACAGTTGCAGATGAATACAAAGCCAATAAGACGAAAAATCCAGATGCAGATGAATAGTCTTTTGGGATAATGAGGTCCTGTAAACAAGACAAAGAAGAAAGTCAATACATGAAAAGAAACTGAATGTATACTTACCTGTTACACAGTTGCAGATGAAAAAAAGCCAGTAAGCCAGAGTTCCAGATTCAGACAACCATATACAGTTGATGTATAGTCTCTTGGGATCACGAGGTCCTGTGAACAAGTAAGACAAAGAAGAAAGTCAATACATGAAAAGAAACGAAATGATTACTTACCGATTAAACAGTTGCAGATGAAAACACAGCCAATAAAACGTAAAATCCAGATGCAGACAACGGCAAACAGCTGGAGATGAATAGTCTCTTGGGATCATGAGGTCCTGTAAACAAGACAAAAAAAAGTCAATACATGAATAGAAACGGAATGTATACTTACCTTTTACACAGTTGCAGATGAATAGAATGTCAGTCAGATTGAGATCCAGATGCAGACAACGGCAAACAGCTGGAGATGAATAGTCTCTTGGGATCATGAGGTCCTGTAAACAAGACAAAAAAAAGTCAATACATGAAAAGAAACTGAATGTATACTTACCTGTTACACAGTTGCAGATGAATACACAGTCAGTAAGAAAGATTTCAAGATGCAGACAACCACATACAGCTGGAGATCGATAGCCTCTTGGGATCATGAAGTCCTGTAAATAAGACAAAAAGAAAGTCAATACATGAAAAGAAACTGAATGTATACTTACCTGTTACACAGTTGCAGATGAAAAGAAACGGAATGTATACTTACCTGTTACACAGATGCAGATGAATACACAGTCAGTAAGAAAGAATTCCAGATGCAGACAACCACATACAGCTAGACATGGATAGTCTCTTTGGATCATGAAGTCTTGTGAACAAGTAAGACAAAGAAGAAAATCAAAATATAAAAACAAACCGAATGTGTACTTACCTGTAACACAGTTGCAGATTAACACACAGCCAATAAGATGAAAAATCCAGATGCAGACAACAGCAAACAGCTGGAGATGAATAGTCTCTTGGGATCATGAGGTCGTGTAAACAAGTATGACAAAGAAGAAAGTCAATACATGAAAAGAAACTGAATGCTTACTTACCGATTACACAGTTGCAGATGAATAAAAAGCCAGTAAGAAAGAATTCCAGATGCAGACAACCACATCCAGCTGGACACAGATAGTCTCTTGGGATCATGAGGTCCTGTAAAGAAGACAAAGAAGAAAGTCAATATATGAAAAGAAACTGAATATATACTTACCTACTACACAGTTGCAGATGAATAAAAAGCCAGTAAGAAAGAATTCCAGATGCAGACAACCACATACAGCTGGACATGGATAGTCTCTTGGGATCAGGAGGTCCTGTAAACAAGAGAAAGAAGAAAGTCAATACATGAAAAGAAAATGAATGTATACTTACCTGTTACACAGTTGCAGATGAATAGAAAGTTAGTCCGATTGAGTTCCAGATGCAGACAACGGCAACCACTTGGAGATCGATAGCCTCTTGGGGTCATGAAGTCCTGTGAACAAGTAAGAAAAAGAAGAAAGTCAAAACATGAAAAGAAACTGAATGTATACTTACCTGTTGCACAGTTGCAGATGAATAGAAAGTCAGAAACGGAAGTCAAGAAACGGAAACGGAAGTCAAGAAACGGAATGTATACTTACCTGTTACACAGTTGCAGTTGAAAAAAAGCCAGTAAGCCAGAGTTGCAGATTCAGACAACCATATTCAGTTGATGTATAGTCTCTTGGGATCACGAGGTCCTGTGAACAAGTAAGACAAAGAAGAAAGTCAATACATGAAAAGAAACTGAATGTATACTTACCGATTAAACAGTTGCAGATGAAAACACAGCCAATAAGACGTGAAATCCAGATGCAGACAACGGCAAACAGCTGGAGATGAATAGTCTCTTGGGATCATGAGGTCCTGTAAATAAGACAAAAAAAAAAAAGTCAATACATGAAAAGAAACTGAATGTATACTTACCTGTTACACAGTTGCAGATGAATGCACAGTCAGTAAGAAAGAATTCCAGATGCAGACAACCACATACAGCTGGACATCGATAGCCTCTTGGGATCATGAAGTCCTGCAAACTATACAAAAAGAAAGTCAATACATGAAAAGAAACTGAATGTATACTTACCTGTTACACAGTTGCAGATGAATGCACAGTCAGTAAGAAAGAATTCCAGATGCAGACAACCACATACAGCTGGACATCGATAGCCTCTTGGGATCATGAAGTCCTGCAAACTATACAAAAAGAAAGTCAATACATGAAAAGAAACTGAATGTATACTTACCTGTTACACAGTTGCAGATGAATATAAAGTAGATTGAGTTCCAGATGCAGACAACGGCAAGTACTTGGAGATCGATAGCCTCTTGGGATCATGAAGTCCTGTGAACAAGTAAGACAAAGAAGAAAATCAAAACATGAAAAGAAACTGAGTGTATACTTACCTGTTACACAGTTGCAGATGAAAAGAAACGGAATGTATACTTACCTGTTACACAGTTGCAGATGAATACACAGTCAGTAAGAAAGAGTTCCAGATGCAGACAACCACATACAGCTGGACAAGGACAGTCTCTTGGGATCATGAAGTCCTGTGAACAAGTAAGACAAAGAAGAAAATCAAAATATAAAAAGAAACTGAATGTATACTTACGTGTAACACAGTTGCAGATGAATACACACCCAATAAGACGAAAAATCCAGATGCAGATGAATAGTCTCTTGGGATCACGAGGTCCTGTGAACAAGTAAGACAAAGAAGAAAGTCAATACATGAAAAAAAACTGAATGTATACTTACCTATTGCACAGTTGCAGATTAATACACAGCCAATAAGACGTAAAATCCAGATGCAGACAACGGCAAACAGCTGGAGATGAATAGTCTCTTGGGATCATGAGGTCCTGTAAATAAGATAAACTGAATGCTTACTTACCTTTTACAAACTTGCAGATGAATACAAATCCAGTAAGAAAGAATTCCAGATGCAGACAATCACATCCAGCTGGACATGGATAGTCTCTTGGGATCATGAGGTCCTGTAAACAAGACAAAGAAGAAAGTCAATACATGAAAAGAAACTGAATGTATACTTACCTGTTACACAGTTGCAGATGAATAGAAAGTCAGTAAGATTGAGTTCCATATGCAGACAACCGCAAACACTTGGAGATCGATAACCTCTTGGGATCATGAAGTCCTGTCAACAAGTAAGACAAAGAAGAAAGTCAATACATGAAAAGAAACTGAATGTATACTTACCTGTTACACAGTTGCAGATGAATACACAGTCAGTAAGAAAGAATTCCAGATGCAGACAACCACATACAGCTGGACATCAATAGCCTCTTGGGATCATGAAGTCCTGTCAAGAGACAACAAGAAAGTCAATATATGAAAAGAAACTGAATGTATACTTACCTGTTACACAGTTGCAAATTAAAAAAAGCCAGTAAGCCAGAGTTCCAGATTCAGACAACCATATACAGTTGATGTATAGTCTCTTGGGATCACGAGGTCCCAAGAGACTATACTATACTTACCTCTTGCACAGTTGCAGATGAATAGAAAGTCAGTCAAATTGAGATCCAGATGCCGACAACGGCAAACACTTGGAGATCGATAGCCTCTTGGGATCATGAAGTCCTGTCAAGAAGTAAGAAAAAGAAGAAAATCAAAACATGAAAAGAAACTGAATGTATACTTACCTGATACACAGTTGCAGATGAAAAGAAACGGAATGTATACTTACCTGTTACACAGTTGCAGATGAATACACAGTCAGCAAGAAAGAATTTCAGATGCAGACAACAACATACAGCTGGAGATCGATAGCCTGTTGGGATCATGAGGTCCTGTAAACAAGACAAAAAGAAAGTCAATACATGAAAAGAAACTGAATGTATACTTAACTGTTACACAGTTGCAGTTGAAAAAAGCCAGTAAGCCAGAGTTCCAGATTCAGACAACCATATACAGTTGATGTATAGTCTCTTGGGATGATGAGGTCCTGTGAACAAGTAAGACAAAGAAGAAAGTCAATACATGAAAAGAAATTGAATGTATACTTACCTGTAACACAGTTGCAGATGAAAAGAAACGGAATGTATACTTACCTGTTACAATGTTGCAGATGAATACACAGTCAGTAAGAAAGAGTTCCAGATGCAGACAACCACATACAGCTGGACAAGGACAGTCTCTTGGGATCATGAAGTCCTGTGAACAAGTAAGACAAAGAAGAAAATCAAAATATGAAAAGAAATTGAATGTATACTTACCTATAACACAGTTGCAGATGAATACACAGCCAATAAAACGTAAAATCCAGATTGCAGACAACGGCAAACAGCTGGAGATGAATAGTCTCTTGGGATCATGAGGTCCTGTGAACAAGTAAGACAAAGAAAAAAGTCAATACATGAAAAGAAACTGAATGTATACTTACATGTTACAAAGTTGCAGATGAATGCATCTGTAATTCTTTCTTACTGGATTTGTAGACAACCACATCCACCTGGACAGGGATAGTCTCTTGGGATCATGAGGTCCTGTAAACAAGACAAAGAAAAAAGTCAATACATGAAAAGAAACTGAATGTATACTTACCTGTTACACAGTTGCAGATGAATAGAAAGTCAGTAAGAAAGAATTCCAGATGCAGACAACCACATCCAGCTGGACATGGATAGTCTCTTGGGATCATGAGGTCCTGTAAACAAGACAAAGAAGAAAGTCAATACATGAAAAGAATCAAAATATAAAAAGAAACTGAATGTATACTTACGTGTAACACAGTTGCAGATGAATACACACCCAATAAGACGTAAAAGCCAGATGCAGACAACGGCAAACAGCTGGAAATGAATAGTCTCTTGGGATCATGAGGTCTTGTAAACAAGTAAGACAAAGAAGAAAGTCAAAACGAAAAGAAACTGAATGTATACTTACCTGTTACACAGTTGCAGATGAATACACAGCCAATAAGACGAAAAATTCAGATGCAGTTGAAAAGTCTCTTGGGATCACGAGGTCCTGTGAAAAAGTAAGACAAAGAAGAAAGTCAATACATGAAAAGAAACGGCATGCTTACTTACCGATTACACAGTTGCAGATGAAAACACAGCCAATAAGACGTAAAATCCAGATGCAGACAACGGCAAACAGCTGGAGATGAGGTTCTGTAAATAAGACAAAAAAAAAAGTCAATACATGAATAGAAACGGAATGTATACTTACCTGTTACACAGTTGCAGATGAAAAAAAGCCAGTAAGCCAGAGTTCCAGATACAGACAACCATATACAGTTGATGTATAGTCTCTTGGGATCACGAGGTCCTGTGAACAAGTAAGACAAAGAAGAAAGTCAATACATGAAAAGAAACTGAATGATTACTTACCTTTTACAAACTTGCAGATGAATACAAATCCAGTAAGAAAGAATTCCAGATGCAGACAATCACATCCAGCTGGACATGGATAGTCTCTTGGGATCATGAGGTCCTGTAAACAAGACAAAGAAGAAAGTCAATACATGAAAAGAAACTGAATGTATACTTACCTGTTACACAGTTGCAGATGAATAGAAAGTCAGTAAGATTGAGTTCCATATGCAGACAACCGCAAACACTTGGAGATCGATAACCTCTTGGGATCATGAAGTCCTGTCAACAAGTAAGACAAAGAAGAAAGTCAATACATGAAAAGAAACTGAATGTATACTTACCTGTTACACAGTTGCAGATGAATACACAGTCAGTAAGAAAGAATTCCAGATGCAGACAACCACATACAGCTGGACATCGATAGCCTCTTGGGATCATGAAGTCCTGTCAAGAAGACAACAAGAAAGTCAATATATGAAAAGAAACTGAATGTATACTTACCTGTTACACAGTTGCAAATTAAAAAAAGCCAGTAAGCCAGAGTTCCAGATTCAGACAACCATATACAGTTGATGTATAGTCTCTTGGGATCACGAGGTCCTGTGAACAAGTAAGACAAAGAAGAAAGTCAATACATGAAAAGAAACTGAATGTATACTTACCTTTTACAAACTTGCAGATGAATACAAATCCAGTAAGAAAGAATTCCAGATGCAGACAACCACATCCAGCTGGACATGGATAGTCTCTTGGGATCATGAGGTCCTGTAAACAAGACAAAGAAGAAAGTCAATACATGAAAAGAAACTGAATGTATACTTACCTGTTACACAGTTGCAGATGAATAGAAAGTCAGTAAGATTGAGTTCCATATGCAGACAACCGCAAACACTTGGAGATCGATAACCTCTTGGGATCATGAAGTCCTGTCAACAAGTAAGACAAAGAAGAAAGTCAATACATGAAAAGAAACTGAATGTTTACTTACCTGTAAAACAGTTGCAGATGAATACACACCCAATAAGACGAAAAATCCAGATGCAGATGAATAGTCTCTTGGGATCACGAGGTCCTGTGAACAAGTAAGACAAAGAAGAAAGTCAATACATGAAAAAAAACTGAATGTATACTTACCTATTGCACAGTTGCAGATTAATACACAGCCAATAAGACGTAAAATCCAGATGCAGACAACGGCAAACAGCTGGAGATGAATAGTCTCTTGGGATCATGAGGTCCTGTAAATAAGATAAAAAGAGAGTCAATACATGAAAAGAAACTGAATGTATACTTACCTGTTATAAAGTTGCAGATGAATAGAAAGTCAGTCAGATTGAGTTCCAGATGCAGACAACGGCAAATACTTGGAGATCAATAGCCTCTTGGGATCATGAAGTCCTGTGAACAAGTAAGACAAAGAAGAAAGTCAAAACATAAAAAGAAACTGAATGTATACTTACCTGTTACACAGTTGCAGATGAATACACAGCCAATAAGACGAAAAATCCAGATGCAGTTGAATAGTCTCTTGGGATCACGAGGTCCTGTGAACAAGTAAGACAAAGAAGAAAGTAAATACATGAAAAGAAACTGAATGTATACTTACCTATTGCACAGTTGCAGATGAACACACAGTCAGTAAGAAAGAATTCCAGTTGCAGACAACCACATACAGCTGGACATGGACCGTCTCTTGGGATCCTGAAATCCTATGAATAAGTAAGACAAATAAGAAAGTCAATACATGAAAACAAACTGAATGTATACTTACCTGTTACACAGTTGCAGATGAAAAGAAACTGAATGTATACTTACCTGTAACACAGTTGCAGATTAATACAAAGCCAATAAGATAAAAAATCCAGATGCAGACAACAGCAAACAGCTGGAGATGAATACTCTCTTGGGATCATGAAGTCCTGTCAACAAGTAAGACAAAGAAGAAAACCTAAATATGAAAAGAAATTGAATGTATACTTACCTATAACACAGTTGCAGATGAACACACAGCCAATAAAACGTAAAATCCAGATGCAGACAACGGCAAACAGCTGGAGATGAATAGTCTCTTGGGATCATGAGGTCCTGTAAACAAGACAAAAAAAAGTCAATACATGAATAGAAACGGAATGTATACTTACCTGTTACACAGTTGCAGATGAATAGAAAGTCAGTCAGATTGAGATCCAGATGCAGACAACGGCAAACAGCTGGAGATGAATAGTCTCTTGGGATCATGAAATCTTGTGAACAAGTAAGACAAAGAAGAAAATCAAAATATAAAAAGAAACTGAATGTATACTTACGTGTAACACAGTTGCAGATGAATACACACCCAATAAGACGTAAAAGCCAGATGCAGACAACGGCAAACAGCTGGAAATGAATAGTCTCTTGGGATCATGAGGTCCTGTAAACAAGTAAGACAAAGAAGAAAGTCAAATCGAAAAGAAACTGAATGTATACTTACCTGTTACACAGTTGCAGATGAATACACAGCCAATAAGACGAAAAATTCAGATGCAGTTGAAAAGTCTCTTGGGATCACGAGGTCCTGTGAACAAGTAAGACAAAGAAGAAAGTCAATACATGAAAAGAAACGGCATGCTTACTTACCGATTACACAGTTGCAGATGAAAACACAGCCAATAAGACGTAAAATCCAGATGCAGACAACGGCAAACAGCTGGAGATGAATAGTCTCTTGGGATCATGAGGTTCTGTAAATAAGACAAAAAAAAAAAAAGTCAATACATGAATAGAAACGGAATGTATACTTACCTGTTACACAGTTGCAGATGAAAAAAAGCCAGTAAGCCAGAGTTCCAGATACAGACAACCATATACAGTTGATGTATAGTCTCTTGGGATCACGAGGTCCTGTGAACAAGTAAGACAAAGAAGAAAGTCAATACATGAAAAGAAACTGAATGCTTACTTACCTTTTACAAACTTGCAGATGAATACAAATCCAGTAAGAAAGAATTCCAGATGCAGACAATCACATCCAGCTGGACATGGATAGTCTCTTGGGATCATGAGGTCCTGTAAACAAGAAAAAGAAGAAAGTCAATACATGAAAAGAAACTGAATGTATACTTACCTGTTACACAGTTGCAGATGAATAGAAAGTCAGTAAGATTGAGTTCCATATGCAGACAACCACATACAGCTAGACATGGATAGTCTCTTTGGATCATGAAATCTTGTGAACAAGTAAGACAAAGAAGAAAATCAAAACATGAAAAGAAACTGAATGTATACTTACCTCTTGCACAGTTGCAGATGAATAGAAAGTCAGTCAAATTGAGATCCAGATGCCGACAACGGCAAACACTTGGAGATCGATAGCCTCTTGGGATCATGAAGTCCTGTCAAGAAGTAAGAAAAAGAAGAAAGTCAATACATGAAAAGAAACTGAATGTATACTTACCTGTTACACAGTTGCAGATGAATACACAGTCAGTAAGAAAGAATTCCAGATGCAGACAACCACATACAGCTAGACATGGATAGTCTGTTTGGATCATGAAATCTTGTGAAAAAGTAAGACAAAGAAGAAAATCAAAACATGAAAAGAAACTGAATGTATACTTACCTGATACACAGTTGCAGATGAAAAGAAACGGAATGTATACTTACCTGTTACACAGTTGCAGATGAATACACAGTCAGCAAGAAAGAATTTCAGATGCAGACAACAACATACAGCTGGAGATCGATAGCCTGTTGGGATCATGAGGTCCTGTAAACAAGACAAAAAGAAAGTCAATACATGAAAAGAAACTGAATGTATACTTAACTGTTACACAGTTGCAGTTGAAAAAAAGCCAGTAAGCCAGAGTTCCAGATTCAGACAACCATATACAGTTGATGTATAGTCTCTTGGGATGATGAGGTCCTGTGAACAAGTAAGACAAAGAAGAAAGTCAATACATGAAAAGAAATTGAATGTATACTTACCTGTAACACAGTTGCAGATGAAAAGAAACGGAATGTATACTTACCTGTTACAATGTTGCAGATGAATACACAGTCAGTAAGAAAGAGTTCCAGATGCAGACAACCACATACAGCTGGACAAGGACAGTCTCTTGGGATCATGAAGTCCTGTGAACAAGTAAGACAAAGAAGAAAATCAAAATATGAAAAGAAATTGAATGTATACTTACCTATAACACAGTTGCAGATGAATACACAGCCAATAAAACGTAAAATCCAGATTGCAGACAACGGCAAACAGCTGGAGATGAATAGTCTCTTGGGATCATGAGGTCCTGTGAACAAGTAAGACAAAGAAAAAAGTCAATACATGAAAAGAAACTGAATGTATACTTACATGTTACAAAGTTGCAGATGAATGCATCTGTAATTCTTTCTTACTGGATTTGTAGACAACCACATCCACCTGGACAGGGATAGTCTCTTGGGATCATGAGGTCCTGTAAACAAGACAAAGAAAAAAGTCAATACATGAAAAGAAACTGAATGTATACTTACCTGTTACACAGTTGCAGATGAATAGAAAGTCAGTAAGAAAGAATTCCAGATGCAGACAACCACATCCAGCTGGACATGGATAGTCTCTTGGGATCATGAGGTCCTGTAAACAAGACAAAGAAGAAAGTCAATACATGAAAAGAATCAAAATATAAAAAGAAACTGAATGTATACTTACGTGTAACACAGTTGCAGATGAATACACACCCAATAAGACGTAAAAGCCAGATGCAGACAACGGCAAACAGCTGGAAATGAATAGTCTCTTGGGATCATGAGGTCTTGTAAACAAGTAAGACAAAGAAGAAAGTCAAAACGAAAAGAAACTGAATGTATACTTACCTGTTACACAGTTGCAGATGAATACACAGCCAATAAGACGAAAAATTCAGATGCAGTTGAAAAGTCTCTTGGGATCACGAGGTCCTGTGAACAAGTAAGACAAAGAAGAAAGTCAATACATGAAAAGAAACGGCATGCTTACTTACCGATTACACAGTTGCAGATGAAAACACAGCCAATAAGACGTAAAATCCAGATGCAGACAACGGCAAACAGCTGGAGATGAGGTTCTGTAAATAAGACAAAAAAAAAAGTCAATACATGAATAGAAACGGAATGTATACTTACCTGTTACACAGTTGCAGATGAAAAAAAGCCAGTAAGCCAGAGTTCCAGATACAGACAACCATATACAGTTGATGTATAGTCTCTTGGGATCACGAGGTCCTGTGAACAAGTAAGACAAAGAAGAAAGTCAATACATGAAAAGAAACTGAATGCTTACTTACCTTTTACAAACTTGCAGATGAATACAAATCCAGTAAGAAAGAATTCCAGATGCAGACAATCACATCCAGCTGGACATGGATAGTCTCTTGGGATCATGAGGTCCTGTAAACAAGACAAAGAAGAAAGTCAATACATGAAAAGAAACTGAATGTATACTTACCTGTTACACAGTTGCAGATGAATAGAAAGTCAGTAAGATTGAGTTCCATATGCAGACAACCGCAAACACTTGGAGATCGATAACCTCTTGGGATCATGAAGTCCTGTCAACAAGTAAGACAAAGAAGAAAGTCAATACATGAAAAGAAACTGAATGTATACTTACCTGTTACACAGTTGCAGATGAATACACAGTCAGTAAGAAAGAATTCCAGATGCAGACAACCACATACAGCTGGACATCGATAGCCTCTTGGGATCATGAAGTCCTGTCAAGAAGACAACAAGAAAGTCAATATATGAAAAGAAACTGAATGTATACTTACCTGTTACACAGTTGCAAATTAAAAAAAGCCAGTAAGCCAGAGTTCCAGATTCAGACAACCATATACAGTTGATGTATAGTCTCTTGGGATCACGAGGTCCTGTGAACAAGTAAGACAAAGAAGAAAGTCAATACATGAAAAGAAACTGAATGTATACTTACCTTTTACAAACTTGCAGATGAATACAAATCCAGTAAGAAAGAATTCCAGATGCAGACAACCACATCCAGCTGGACATGGATAGTCTCTTGGGATCATGAGGTCCTGTAAACAAGACAAAGAAGAAAGTCAATACATGAAAAGAAACTGAATGTATACTTACCTGTTACACAGTTGCAGATGAATAGAAAGTCAGTAAGATTGAGTTCCATATGCAGACAACCGCAAACACTTGGAGATCGATAACCTCTTGGGATCATGAAGTCCTGTCAACAAGTAAGACAAAGAAGAAAGTCAATACATGAAAAGAAACTGAATGTATACTTACCTGTTACACAGTTGCAGATGAATACACAGTCAGTAAGAAAGAATTCCAGATGCAGACAACCACATACAGCTAGACATGGATAGTCTCTTTGGATCATGAAATCTTGTGAACAAGTAAGACAAAGAAGAAAATCAAAACATGAAAAGAAACTGAATGTATACTTACCTCTTGCACAGTTGCAGATGAATAGAAAGTCAGTCAAATTGAGATCCAGATGCCGACAACGGCAAACACTTGGAGATCGATAGCCTCTTGGGATCATGAAGTCCTGTCAAGAAGTAAGAAAAAGAAGAAAATCAAAACATGAAAAGAAACTGAATGTATACTTACTGGATACACAGTTGCAGATGAAAAGAAACGGAATGTATACTTACCTGTTACACAGTTGCAGATGAATACACAGTCAGCAAGAAAGAATTTCAGATGCAGACAACAACATACAGCTGGAGATCGATAGCCTGTTGGGATCATGAGGTCCTGTAAACAAGTAAGACAAAGAAGAAAGTCAATACATGAAAAGAAATTGAATGTATACTTATCTGTAACACAGTTGCAGATGAAAAGAAACGGAATGTATACTTACCTGTTACAATGTTGCAGATGAATACACAGTCAGTAAGAAAGAGTTCCAGATGCAGACATCCACATACAGCTGGACAAGGACAGTCTCTTGGGATCATGAAGTCCTGTGAACAAGTAAGACAAAGAAGAAAATCAAAATATGAAAAGAAATTGAATGTATACTTACCTATAACACAGTTGCAGATGAATACACAGCCAATAAAACGTAAAATCCAGATTGCAGACAACGGCAAACAGCTGGAGATGAATAGTCTCTTGGGATCATGAGGTCCTGTGAACAAGTAAGACAAAGAAAAAAGTCAATACATGAAAAGAAACTGAATGTATACTTACCTGTTACACAGTTGCAGATGAATAGAAAGTCAGTAAGAAAGAATTCCAGATGCAGACAACCACATCCAGCTGGACATGGATAGTCTCTTGGGATCATGAGGTCCTGTAAACAAGACAAAGAAGAAAGTCAATATATGAAAAGAAACTGAATGTATACTTACCTGTTACACAGTTGCAGATGAATAGAAAGTCAGTCACATTGAGTTCCAGATGCAGACAACGGCAAACACTTGGAGATCTATAGCCTCTTGGGATCATTAAGTCCTGTGAACAAGTAAGACAAAGAAGAAAATCAAAATATGAAAAGAAACTGAATGTTTACTTACCTGTAAAACAGTTGCAGATGAATACACACCCAATAAGACGAAAAATCCAGATGCAGATGAATAGTCTCTTGGGATCACGAGGTCCTGTGAACAAGTAAGACAAAGAAGAAAGTCAATACATGAAAAAAAACTGAATGTATACTTACCTATTGCACAGTTGCAGATTAATACACAGCCAATAAGACGTAAAATCCAGATGCAGACAACGGCAAACAGCTGGAGATGAATAGTCTCTTGGGATCATGAGGTCCTGTAAATAAGATAAAAAGAGAGTCAATACATGAAAAGAAACTTAATGTATACTTACCTGTTACACAGTTGCAGATGAATACAAAGCCAATAAGACGAAAAATCCAGATGCAGTTGAATAGTCTCTTGGGATCACGAGGTCCTGTGAACAAGTAAGACAAAGAAGAAAGTAAATACATGAAAAGAAACTGAATGTATACTTACCTATTGCACAGTTGCAGATGAACACACAGTCAGTAAGAAAGAATTCCAGTTGCAGACAACCACATACAGCTGGACATGGACCGTCTCTTGGGATCCTGAAATCCTATGAATAAGTAAGACAAATAAGAAAGTCAATACATGAAAACAAACTGAATGTATACTTACCTGTTACACAGTTGCAGATGAAAAGAAACTGAATGTATACTTACCTGTAACACAGTTGCAGATTAATACAAAGCCAATAAGATAAAAAATCCAGATGCAGACAACAGCAAACAGCTGGAGATGAATACTCTCTTGGGATCATGAAGTCCTGTCAACAAGTAAGACAAAGAAGAAAACCTAAATATGAAAAGAAATTGAATGTATACTTACCTATAAAACAGTTGCAGATGAACACACAGCCAATAAAACGTAAAATCCAGATGCAGACAACGGCAAACAGCTGGAGATGAATAGTCTCTTGGGATCATGAGGTCCTGTAAACAAGACAAAAAAAAGTCAATACATGAATAGAAACGGAATGTATACTTACCTGTTACACAGTTGCAGATGAATAGAAAGTCAGTCAGATTGAGATCCAGATGCAGACAACGGCAAACAGCTGGAGATGAATAGTCTCTTGGGATCATGAAATCTTGTGAACAAGTAAGACAAAGAAGAAAATCAAAATATAAAAAGAAACTGAATGTATACTTACGTGTAACACAGTTGCAGATGAATACACACCCAATAAGACGTAAAAGCCAGATGCAGTTGAAAAGTCTCTTGGGATCATGAGGTCCTGTAAACAAGTAAGACAAAGAAGAAAGTCAAATCGAAAAGAAACTGAATGTATACTTACCTGTTACACAGTTGCAGATGAATACACAGCCAATAAGACGAAAAATTCAGATGCAGTTGAAAAGTCTCTTGGGATCACGAGGTCCTGTGAACAAGTAAGACAAAGAAGAAAGTCAATACATGAAAAGAAACGGCATGCTTACTTACCGATTACACAGTTGCAGATGAAAACACAGCCAATAAGACGTAAAATCCAGATGCAGACAACGGCAAACAGCTGGAGATGAATAGTCTCTTGGGATCATGAGGTTCTGTAAATAAGACAAAAAAAAAAAAAGTCAATACATGAATAGAAACGGAATGTATACTTACCTGTTACACAGTTGCAGATGAAAAAAAGCCAGTAAGCCAGAGTTCCAGATACAGACAACCATATACAGTTGATGTATAGTCTCTTGGGATCACGAGGTCCTGTGAACAAGTAAGACAAAGAAGAAAGTCAATACATGAAAAGAAACTGAATGCTTACTTACCTTTTACAAACTTGCAGATGAATACAAATCCAGTAAGAAAGAATTCCAGATGCAGACAATCACATCCAGCTGGACATGGATAGTCTCTTGGGATCATGAGGTCCTGTAAACAAGACAAAGAAGAAAGTCAATACATGAAAAGAAACTGAATGTATACTTACCTGTTACACAGTTGCAGATGAATAGAAAGTCAGTAAGATTGAGTTCCATATGCAGACAACCACATACAGCTAGACATGGATAGTCTCTTTGGATCATGAAATCTTGTGAACAAGTAAGACAAAGAAGAAAATCAAAACATGAAAAGAAACTGAATGTATACTTACCTCTTGCACAGTTGCAGATGAATAGAAAGTCAGTCAAATTGAGATCCAGATGCCGACAACGGCGAACACTTGGAGATCGATAGCCTCTTGGGATCATGAAGTCCTGTCAAGAAGTAAGAAAAAGAAGAAAGTCAATACATGAAAAGAAACTGAATGTATACTTACCTGTTACACAGTTGCAGATGAATACACAGTCAGTAAGAAAGAATTCCAGATGCAGACAACCACATACAGCTAAACATGGATAGTCTCTTTGGATCATGAAATCTTGTGAACAAGTAAGACAAAGAAGAAAATCAAAACATGAAAAGAAACTGAATGTATACTTACCTGAAACACAGTTGCAGATGAAAAGAAACGGAATGTATACTTACCTGTTACACAGTTGCAGATGAATACACAGTCAGCAAGAAAGAATTTCAGATGCAGACAACAACATACAGCTGGAGATCGATAGCCTGTTGGGATCATGAGGTCCTGTAAACAAGACAAAAAGAAAGTCAATACATGAAAAGAAACTGAATGTATACTTACCTATAACACAGTTGCAGATGAATACACAGCCAATAAAACGTAAAATCCAGATTGCAGACAACGGCAAACAGCTGGAGATGAATAGTCTCTTGGGATCATGAGGTCCTGTGAACAAGTAAGACAAAGAAAAAAGTCAATACATGAAAAGAAACTGAATGTATACTTACATGTTACAAAGTTGCAGATGAATGCATCTGTAATTCTTTCTTACTGGATTTGTAGACAACCACATCCACCTGGACAGGGATAGTCTCTTGGGATCATGAGGTCCTGTAAACAAGACAAAGAAAAAAGTCAATACATGAAAAGAAACTGAATGTATACTTACCTGTTACACAGTTGCAGATGAATAGAAAGTCAGTAAGAAAGAATTCCAGATGCAGACAACCACATCCAGCTGGACATGGATAGTCTCTTGGGATCATGAGGTCCTGTAAACAAGACAAAGAAGAAAGTCAATACATGAAAAGAAACTGAATGTACACTTACCTGTTACACAGTTGCAGATGAATAGAAAGTCAGTCACATTGAGTTCCAGATGCAGACAACGGCAAACACTTGGAGATCTATAGCCTCTTGGGGTCATGAAGTCCTGTGAACAAGTAAGAAAAAGAAGAAAGTCAAAACATGAAAAGAAACTGAATGTATACTTACCTGTTGCACAGTTGCAGATGAATAGAAAGTCAGTCACATTGAGTTCCAGATGCAGACAACGGCAAACACTTGGAGATCTATAGCCTCTTGGGATCATGAAGTCCTGTCAACAAGTAAGACAAAGAAGAAAGTCAATACATGAAATGAAACTGAATGTATACTTACCTGTTACACAGTTGCAGATGAATACACAGCCATTAAGAAAGAATTCCAGATGCAGACAACCACAAATAGCTGGACATGGACAGTCTCTTGGGATCATGAAGTCCTGTGAACAAGTAAGACAAAGAAGAAAGTCAATACATGAAAAGAAACCGAATGCTTACTTACCTTTTACAAACTTGCAGATGAATACAAATCCAGTAAGAAAGAATTCCAGATGCAGACAATCACATCCAGCTGGACATGGATAGTCTCTTGGGATCATGAGGTCCTGTAAACAAGACAAAGAAGAAAGTCAATACATGAAAAGAAACTGAATGTATACTTACCTGTTACACAGTTGCAGATGAATAGAAAGTCAGTAAGATTGAGTTCCATATGCAGACAACCACATACAGCTAGACATGGATAGTCTCTTTGGATCATGAAATCTTGTGAACAAGTAAGACAAAGAAGAAAATCAAAACATGAAAAGAAACTGAATGTATACTTACCTCTTGCACAGTTGCAGATGAATAGAAAGTCAGTCAAATTGAGATCCAGATGCCGACAACGGCAAACACTTGGAGATCGATAGCCTCTTGGGATCATGAAGTCCTGTCAAGATGTAAGAAAAAGAAGAAAGTCAATACATGAAAAGAAACTGAATGTATACTTACCTGTTACACAGTTGCAGATGAATACACAGTCAGTAAGAAAGAATTCCAGATGCAGACAACCACATACAGCTAGACATGGATAGTCTCTTTGGATCATGAAATCTTGTGAACAAGTAAGACAAAGAAGAAAATCAAAACATGAAAAGAAACTGAATGTATACTTACCTGATACACAGTTGCAGATGAAAAGAAACGGAATGTATACTTACCTGTTACACAGTTGCAGATGAATACACAGTCAGCAAGAAAGAATTTCAGATGCAGACAACAACATACAGCTGGAGATCGATAGCCTGTTGGGATCATGAGGTCCTGTAAACAAGACAAAAAGAAAGTCAATACATGAAAAGAAACTGAATGTATACTTACCTGTTACACAGTTGCAGATGAAAAAAAGCCAGTAAGCCAGAGTTCCAGATTCAGTCAACCATATACAGTTGATGTATAGTCTCCTGGGATCATGAGGTACTGTGAAAAAGTAAGACAAATAAGAAAGTCAATACATGAAAAGAAACTGAATGTATACTTACCTGTTACACAGTTGCAGATGAATACACAGTCAGTAAGAAAGAATTCCAGATGCAGACAATCACATACAGCTGGACATCGATAGCCTCTTGGGATCATGAAGTCCTGTAAACAAGACAAAAAGAAAGTCAATACATGAAAAGAAACTGAATGTATACGTACCTGTTACACAATTGCAGATGAATAGGAAGTAAGTTAGATTGAGTTACAGATGCAGACAACAGCAAGCACTTGGAGATCGATAGCCTCTTGGGATCATGAAGTCCTGTCAAGAAGTAAGACAAAGAAGAAAATCAAAACATGAAAAGAAACTGAATGTATACTTACCTGTTACACAGTTGCAGATTAATACACAGTCAGTAAGAAAGAATTCCAGATGCAGACAACCATATACAGTTGATGTATAGCCTCTTGGGATCACAAAATCCTGTGAACAAGTAAGACAAAGAAGGAAGTCAATAAATGAAAATAAACTGAATGCTTACTTACCGATTACACAGATGCAGATGAATAGAAAATCAGTCAGATTGAGATCCAGATGCAGACAACGGCAAACACTTGGAGATCGACAGACTCTTGGGATCATGAGGTCCTGTAAACAAGACAAAAAGAAATTCAATACATGAAAAGAAACTGAATGTATACTTACCTGTTACACAGTTGCAGATGAATACACAGCCAATAAGACGAAAAATCCAGATGCAGACAACCACATACAGCTGGATATGGACAGTCTCTTGGGATCATGAAGTCCTGTGAACAAGTAAGACAGAAGAAAATCAAAATATGAAAAGAAACTGAACGTATACTTACCTGTTACACAGTTGCAGATGAATAGAAAGACAGTCAGATTGAGTTCCAGATGCAGACAACGGCAAACAGCTGGAGATGAATAGTCTTTTGGGATCATGAGGTCCTGTAAACAAGACAAAAAGAAAGTCAATACATGAAAAGAAACCGAATGTATACTTACCTGTTAAACAGTTGCAGATGAATACACAGCCAATAAGACGTAAAATCCAGATGCAGATGAATAGTCTCTTGGGCTCATGAGGTCCTGTAAACAAGACAAAGAAGAAAGTAAATGCAGGAAAAGAAACGGAATGTATACTGACCTGTTACACAGTTGCAGATGAATATACAGCCAGTAAGAAAGAAATCCAGATGCAGACAACCACATACAGCTGGACATTGACAGTCTCTTGAGATCATGAAGTCCTGTGAATAAGTAAGACAAAGAAGAAAGTCAATACTTGAAAAGAAACTGAATGCTTACTTAGCAATTACACAGTTGCAGATGAATAGAAAGTCAGTCAGATTGAGATCCAGATGCAGACGACGGCAAACACTTGGAGATCGATATCCTCTTGGGATCACGAAGTCCTGTCAACACGACAAAGAAGAAAATCAAAATATGAAAAGAAACTGAATGCTTACTTACCGTTTACACAGTTGCAGGTGAATAGAAAGTCAGTCAGATTGAGATCCAGATGCACACAACGGCAAACACTTGGAGATCGATAGCCTCTTGGGATCATGAAGTCCTGTGAACAAGTAAGACAAAGAAGAAAATCAAAATATGAAAAGAAACTGAATGTTTACTTACCTGTAACACAGTTGCAGATGATTACACAGCCAATAACACGAAAAATCCAGATGCAGACAACGGCAAACAGCTGGAGATGAATAGTCTCTTGGGATCATGAGGTCCTGTAAACAAAAGAAACTGAATGCTTTTCTACCGATTACACAGTTGCAGATGAATACACAGTCAGTAAGAAAAAATTCCAGATGCAGAAAACCACATACAGCTGGACATCGATAGGCTCTTGGGATCATGAAATCCTATAAACAAGACAAAAAGAAGTCAATACATGAAAAGAAACTGAATGTATACTTACCTGTTGCAAAGTTGCAGATAAATACAAAGCCAGTAAGAAAGAGTTCCAGATGCAGACAACCACATACAGCTGGACAAGGACAGTCTCTTGGGATCATGAAGTCCTGTGAACAAGTAAGACAAAGAAGAAAGTCAATACATGGAAAGAAACTGAATGTATACTTACCTGTTACAAAGTTGCAGATGAATACAAATCCAGTAAGAAAGAATTCCAGATGCAGACAACCACATCCAGCTGGACATGGATAGTCTCTTGGGATCATGAGGTCCTGTAAACAATACAAAGAAGAAAGTCAATATATGAAAAGAAACTGAATATATACTTACCGATTACACAGTTGCAGATGAATAGAAAGTCAGTCAGATTGAGTTCCAGATGCAGACAATGGCAAATACTTGGAGATCGATAGCCTCTTGGGATCATGAAGTCCTGTGAACAAGTAAGACAAAGAAGAAAATCAAAATATGAAAAGAAACGGAATGCTTACTTACCGATTACACAGTTGCAGATGAAAACATAGCCATTAAGAAAGAATTTCAGATGCAGACAACCTCGTACAGCTGGACATGGATAGCCTCTTGGGATCATGAAGTCCTGTGAACAAGTAAGCCAAAGAAGAAAATCAAAATATGAAAAGAAATTGTATGTATACTTACCTGTAACACAGTTGCAGATGAATACACAGCCAATAAGACGTAAAATCCAGATGCAGACAACGGCAAACAGCTGGAGATGAATAGTCTCTTGGGATCATGAGGTCCTGTGAATAAGACAAAAAAAAGTCAATACATGAAAACAAACTGAATGTATACTTACCTGTTACACAGTTGCAGATGAAAAGAAACGGAATGTATACTTATCTGTTGCACAGTTGCAGATGAATAGAAAGTCAGTCAGATTGAGTTCCAGATGCAGACAACGGCAAACACTTGGAGATCTATAGCCTCTTGGGATCATGAAGTCCTGTCAAGAAGTAAGACAAAGAAGAAAATCAAAACATGAAAACAAACTGAATGTATACTTACCTTTTACACAGTTGCAGATGAATACACAAGTCAAGTCAAGTCAAGTCAAGTGGGTTTATTGTCATTTCAACTACATACAGAGTACACAGTGAAACGAAACAACGTTCCTCCCGGACCATGGTGCAACATAGACAGTGCATACAAGACACAAGTGCAACAGAAACAAACAAGTGCGGACAGACAACACAGTACAGACAGAGGATAATAAATAATGACTGTAGTGTGCAAGTTGTGCAATGTGCGATAAATAGAGTCCAGTGAGGTAGTAAAGTCAGTCAGTAAGAAAGAATTCCAGTTGCAGACAACCACATACAGCTGGACATAGACAGTCTCTTGGGATAATGAAGTCCTGTGAATAAGTAAGACAAATAAGAAAGTCAATACATGAAAAGAAACTGAATGTATACTTACCAGTTGCACAGTTGCAGATGAATAGAAAATCAGTCAGATTGAGTTCCAGATGCAGACAACCACATCCAACTGGACATGGATAGTCTCTTAGGTTCATGAGGTCCTGTAAACAAGACAAAGAAGAAAGTAAATACATGAAAAGAAACTGAATGTATACTTACGTATTACACAGTTGCAGATGAATAGAAAGTCAGTCAGATTGAGATCCAGATGCAGACAACGGCAAACACTTGGAGATCGATAGCCTCTTGGGATCACGAAGTCATGTGAACAAGTAAGACTAAGAAGAAAGTCAATACATGAAAAGAAACTGAAAGCTTACTTACCGATTACACAGTTGCAGATAAATTGAAAGTCAGTCAGATTGAGATCCAGATGCAGACAACGGCAAACACTTGGAGATCGATAGCCTCTTGGGATCATGAAGTCCTGTCAACAAGTAAGACAAAGAAGAAAGTCAATACATGAAAAGAAACTGAATGTTTACTTACCTGTTACACAGTTGCAGATGAATACACAGCCAGTAAGAAAGAACTCCAGATACAGACAACTACATACAGATGGACATGGATAGTGTCTTGCGATCATGAAGTCCTGTGAACAAGTAAAACAAAAAAAAAAAAGTCAAATCATGAAAAGAAACTGAATGCTTACTTACCGATTACATAGTTGCAGATGAAAAAAAGCCAGTAAGCTAGAGTTCCAGATTCAGACAACCATATACAGTTGATGTATAGTCTCTTGAGATCATGAGGTCCTCTGAAAGGGACTAAATGAAAGTCAATACATGAAAAGAAATGGAATGTATACTTACCTTTTACACAGTTGCAGACTAATACACAGCCAGTAAGAAAGACTTCCAGATGCAGACAACCACATACAGCTGGACTTGAATATCTCTTGGGATCATGAAGTCCTGACAAAAAGTAAGACAAAGATGAAAATCAAAATATGAAAAGAAACTGAATGTATACTTACCTGTTACACAGTTGCAGATGAAAAAAAGGCCAGTAAGCCGGATTTCCAGATGCAGACAACCATATACAGTTGATGTAAAGTCTCTTGGGATGACGAGGTCCTGTGAACAAGTAAAACAATGAAGAAAGTTAATACATGAAAAGAAACTGAATGTTTACTTACCTGTTACACAATTGCAGATGAATACACAGCAAGAAAGAAAGAATTCCAGATGCAGACAACATACAGCTGGACATGGACAGTCTCTTGGGAACATGAAGGCCTGTGAACAAGTAAGACAAAGAAGAAAGTCAATACATGAAAAGAAACTGAATGTATACTTACTTGTTACACAGTTGCAGATGAAAAAAAAAAAAAAACGTAAGCCAGAGTTCCAGATTCAGACAACCATATACAGTTGATGTATAGCCTCTTGGGATCACAAAATCCTGTGAACAAGTAAGACAAAGAAGGAAGTCAATAAATGAAAATAAACTGAATGCTTACTTACCGATTACACAGATGCAGATGAATAGAAAATCAGTCAGATTGAGATCCAGATGCAGACAACGGCAAACACTTGGAGATCGACAGACTCTTGGGATCATGAGGTCCTGTAAACAAGACAAAAAGAAATTCAATACATGAAAAGAAACTGAATGTATACTTACCTGTTACACAGTTGCAGATGAATACACAGCCAATAAGACGAAAAATCCAGATGCAGACAACCACATACAGCTGGACATGGACAGTCTCTTGGGATCATGAAGTCCTGTGAACAAGTAAGACAGAAGAAAATCAAAATATGAAAAGAAACTGAACGTATACTTACCTGTTACACAGTTGCAGATGAATAGAAAGACAGTCAGATTGAGTTCCAGATGCAGACAACGGCAAACAGCTGGAGATGAATAGTCTTTTGGGATCATGAGGTCCTGTAAACAAGACAAAAAGAAAGTCAATACATGAAAAGAAACCGAATGTATATTTACCTGTTAAACAGTTGCAGATGAATATACAGCCAGTAAGAAAGAAATCCAGATGCAGACAACCACATACAGCTGGACATTGACAGTCTCTTGAGATCATGAAGTCCTGTGAATAAGTAAGACAAAGAAGAAAGTCAATACTTGAAAAGAAACTGAATGCTTACTTAGCAATTACACAGTTGCAGATGAATAGAAAGTCAGTCAGATTGAGATCCAGATGCACACAACGGCAAACACTTGGAGATCGATAGCCTCTTGGGATCATGAAGTCCTGTGAACAAGTAAGACAAAGAAGAAAATCAAAATATGAAAAGAAACTGAATGTTTACTTACCTGTAACACAGTTGCAGATGATTACACAGCCAATAACACGAAAAATCCAGATGCAGACAACGGCAAACAGCTGGAGATGAATAGTCTCTTGGGATCATGAGGTCCTGTAAACAAAAGAAACTGAATGCTTTTCTACCGATTACACAGTTGCAGATGAATACACAGTCAGTAAGAAAAAATTCCAGATGCAGAAAACCACATACAGCTGGACATCGATAGGCTCTTGGGATCATGAAATCCTATAAACAAGACAAAAAGAAGTCAATACATGAAAAGAAACTGAATGTATACTTACCTGTTGCAAAGTTGCAGATAAATACAAAGCCAGTAAGAAAGAGTTCCAGATGCAGACAACCACATACAGCTGGACAAGGACAGTCTCTTGGGATCATGAAGTCCTGTGAACAAGTAAGACAAAGAAGAAAGTCAATACATGGAAAGAAACTGAATGTATACTTACCTGTTACAAAGTTGCAGATGAATACAAATCCAGTAAGAAAGAATTCCAGATGCAGACAACCACATCCAGCTGGACATGGATAGTCTCTTGGGATCATGAGGTCCTGTAAACAATACAAAGAAGAAAGTCAATATATGAAAAGAAACTGAATATATACTTACCGATTACACAGTTGCAGATGAATAGAAAGTCAGTCAGATTGAGTTCCAGATGCAGACAATGGCAAATACTTGGAGATCGATAGCCTCTTGGGATCATGAAGTCCTGTGAACAAGTAAGACAAAGAAGAAAATCAAAATATGAAAAGAAACGGAATGCTTACTTACCGATTACACAGTTGCAGATGAAAACATAGCCATTAAGAAAGAATTTCAGATGCAGACAACCTCGTACAGCTGGACATGGATAGCCTCTTGGGATCATAAAGTCCTGTGAACAAGTAAGCCAAAGAAGAAAATCAAAATATGAAAAGAAATTGTATGTATACTTACCTGTAACACAGTTGCAGATGAATACACAGCCAATAAGACGTAAAATCCAGATGCAGACAACGGCAAACAGCTGGAGATGAATAGTCTCTTGGGATCATGAGGTCCTGTGAATAAGACAAAAAAAAGTCAATACATGAAAACAAACTGAATGTATACTTACCTGTTACACAGTTGCAGATGACAAGAAACGGAATGTATACTTATCTGTTGCACAGTTGCAGATGAATAGAAAGTCAGTCAGATTGAGTTCCAGATGCAGACAACGGCAAACACTTGGAGATCTATAGCCTCTTGGGATCATGAAGTCCTGTCAAGAAGTAAGACAAAGAAGAAAATCAAAACATGAAAACAAACTGAATGTATACTTACCTTTTACACAGTTGCAGATGAATACACAAGTCAAGTCAAGTCAAGTCAAGTGGGTTTATTGTCATTTCAACTACATACAGAGTACACAGTGAAACGAAACAACGTTCCTCCCGGACCATGGTGCAACATAGACAGTGCATACAAGACACAAGTGCAACACAAACAAACAAGTGCGGACAGACAACACAGTATAGACAGAGGATAATAAATAATGACTGTAGTGTGCAAGTTGTGCAATGTGCGATAAATAGAGTCCAGTGAGGTAGTAAAGTCAGTCAGTAAGAAAGAATTCCAGTTGCAGACAACCACATACAGCTGGACATGGATAGTCTCTTAGGTTCATGAGGTCCTGTAAACAAGACAAAGAAGAAAGTAAATACATGAAAAGAAACTGAATGTATACTTACCTGTTACAAAGTTGCAGATGAATACAAATCTAGTAAGAAAGAATTCCAGATGCAGACAACCACATCCAACTAGACATGGATAGTCTCTTAGAATCATGAGGTCCTGTAAACAAGACAAAGAAGAAAGTAAATACATGAAAAGAAACTGAATGTATACTTACCTGTTACACAGTTGCAGATGAATAGAAAATCAGTCAGATTGAGTTCCAGATGCAGACAACCACATCCAACTGGACATGGATAGTCTCTTAGGTTCATGAGGTCCTGTAAACAAGACAAAGAAGAAAGTAAATACATGAAAAGAAACTGAATGTATACTTACCTGTTACAAAGTTGCAGATGAATACAAATCTAGTAAGAAAGAATTCCAGATGCAGACAACCACATCCAACTGGACATGGATAGTCTCTTAGAATCATGAGGTCCTGTAAACAAGACAAAGAAGAAAGTAAATACATGAAAAGAAACTGAATGTATACTTACCTGTTACACAGTTGCAGATGAATAGAAAGTCAGTCAGATTGAGATCCAGATGCAGACAACGGCAAACACTTGGAGATCGATAGCCTCTTGGGATCATGAAGTCCTGTGAACAAGTAAGACAAAGAAGAAAATCAAAATATGAAAAGAAACTGAATGTTTACTTACCTGTAAAACAGTTGCAGATGAATACACAGCCAATAAGACGAAAAATCCAGATGCATTTGAATAGTCTCTTGGGATCACAAGGTCCTGTGAACAAGTAAGACAAAGAAGAAAGTCAATACATGAAAAGAAACGGAATGTATACTTACCTATTGCACAGTTGCAGATGAATAGAACGTCAGTCAGATTGAGATCCAGATGCAGACAACGGCAAACACTTGGAGATCGATAGCCTCTTGGGATCATGAGGTCCTGTAAACAAGATAAAAAGAAAGTCAATACATGAAAAGAAACTGAATGTATACTTACCTGTTACACTGTTGCAGATGAATACAAAGCCAATAAGATGAAAAATCCAGATGCAGATGAATATTCTCTTGGGATCATGAAGTCCTGTGAACAAGACAAAGATGAAAATCTAAATATGAAAAGAAACTGAATGTTTACTTACCTGTAACACAGTTGCAGACGAATACACAGCCAATAAGACGAAAAATTCAGATGCGGTTGAAAAGTCTCTTGGGATCACGAGGTCCTGTGAACATGTAAGACAAAGAAGAAAGTCAATACATGAAAAGAAACGGAATGCTTACTTACCGATTACACAGTTGCAGATGAAAACACAGCCAATAAGACGTAAAATCCAGATGCAGAAAACGGCAAACAGCTGGAGATGAATAGTCTCTTGGGATCACGAGGTCCTGTGAACATGTAAGACAAAGAAGAAAGTCAATACATGAAAAGAAACTGAATGTATACTTACCTGTTACAAAGTTGCAGATGAATACAAAGCCAATAAGAAAGAGTTCTAGATGAAGACAACCACATACAGCTGGACAAGGACAGTCTCTTTGGATTATGAAGTCCTGTGAACAAGTAAGACAAAGAAGAAAATCAAAACATGAAAAGAAACTGAATGTATACTTACGTGTAACACAGTTGCAGATGAATACACACCCAATAAGACATAAAATCCAGATGCAGAAAACGGCAAACAGGTGGAAATGAATAGTCTCTTGGGATCATGAGGTCCTGTAAACAAGTAAGACAAAGAAGAAAATCAAAATATGAAAAGAAACTGAATGTTTACTTACCTGTAACACAGTTGCAGATGAATACACAGCCAATAAGACAACAAATCCAGATGCAGATGAATAGTCTCTTGGGATCATGAGGTCCTGTAAAAAAGACAAAGAAGAAAGTCAAAACATGAAAAGAAGCTGAAAGTATGCTTACCTGTTACACAGTTACAGATGAAAAGAAACGGAATGTATACTTACCTGTTGCACAGTTGCAGATGAATAGAAAGTCAGTCAGATTGAGTTCCAGATGCAGACAACGGCAAACACTTGGAGATCGATTGCCACTTGGGATCATGAACTCCTGTGAACAAGTAAGACAAAGAAGAAAATCAAAATATTAAAAGAAATTGAATGTATACTTACCTATAACACAGTTGCAGATGAATACACAGCCAATAAGACAAAAAATCCAGATGCAGCTGAATAGTCTCTTGGGATCATGAGGTCCTGTAAACAAAACAAAAAAAAGTCAATACATGAATTGAAACGGAATGTATACTTACCTGTAACACAGTTGCAGATGAATACACAGCCAGTAAGAAAGAATTCCAGATGCAGACAACCACATCCAGCTGGACATGGAAAGTCTCTTGGGATCATGAGGTCCTGTAAACAAGACAAAGAAGAAAGTCAATACATGAAAAGAAACTGAATGTATACTTACCCGTTACACAGTTGCAGATGAATACACAGTCAGTAAGAAAGAATTCCAGATGCAGAAAACCACATACAGCTGGACATCGATAGGCTCTTGGGATCATGAAATCCTATTAACAAGACAAAGAAGAAAGTCAATACATGAAAAGAAACTGAATGTATACTTACCTGTTACAAAGTTGCAGATGAATACAAATCTAGTAAGAAAGAATTCCAGATGCAGATAACGGCAAACACTTGGAGATCGATAGCCTCTTGGGATCATGAAGTCCTGTGAACAAGTAAGACAAAGAAGAAAATCAAAATATGAAAAGAAACTGAATGTTTACTTACCTGTAAAACAGTTGCAGATGAATACACAGCCAATAAGACGAAAAATCCAGATGCATTTGAATAGTCTCTTGGGATCACAAGGTCCTGTGAACCAGTATGACAAAGAAAAAAGTCAATACATGAAAAGAAACGGAATGTATACTTACCTATTGGACATTTGCAGATGAATAGAACGTCAGTCAGATTGAGTTCCAGATGCAGATAACGGCAAACACTTGGAGATCGATAGCCTCTTGGGATCATGAAGTCCTGTGAACAAGTAAGACAAAGAAGGAAATCAAAATATGAAAAGAAATTGAATGTATACTTACCTATAACACAGTTGCAGATGAATACACAGCCAATAAAACGTAAAATCCAGATGCAGACAACAGCAAACAGCTGGAGATGAATAGTCTCTTGGGATCATGAGGTCCTGTAAACAAGACAAAAAAAAGTCAATACATAAATAGAAACGGAATGTATACTTACCTGTTACACAGTTGCAGATGAATACACAGCCAGTAAGAAAGAGTTCCAGATGCAGACAACCACATACCGATAGACAAGGACAGTCTCTTGGGATCATGAAGTCCTGTGAACAAGTAAGACAGAGAAGAAAGTCAATACATGAAAAGAAACTGAATGTATACTTACCTGTTACACAGTTGCAAATGAATAGAACGTCAGTCAGATTGAGTTCCAGATGCAGACAACGGCAAACACTTGGAGATTGATAGCCTCTTGGGATCATGAAGTCCTGTCAAGAAGTAAGACAAAGAAGAAAATCAAAACATGAAAACAAACTGAATGTATACTTACCTGTTACACAGTTGCAGATGAATACCCAGTCAGTAAGAAAGAATTCCAGATGCAGACAATCACATACAGCTGGACATGGACAGTCTCTTGGGATCATGAAGTCCTGTGAATAAGTAAGACAAATAAGAAGGTCAATACAAGAAAAGAAACTGAATGTATACTTACCTGTTACACAGTTGCAGATGAAAAGAAACGGAATGTATACTTACCTGTTACACAGTTGCAGATGAAAAGAAATTGAATGTATACTTACCTATCACACAGTTGCAGATGAATACAGAGCCAATAAAATGTAAAATCCAGATGCAGACAACGGCAAAAAGCTGGAGATCTATAGCCTCTTGGGATCATGAGGTCCTGTAAACAAGACAAAAAGAAAGTCAATACATGAAAAGAAACTGAATGTATACTTGCCTATTACAAAGTTGCAGATGAATACAAAGCCAGTAAGAAAGAATTCCAGATGCAGACAACCACATCCAGCTGGACATGGATAGTCTCTTGGGATCATGAGGTCCTGTAAACAATACAAAGAAGAAAGTCAATATATGAAAAGAAACTGAATATATACTTACCGATTACACAGTTGCAGATGAATAGAAAGTCAGTCAGATTGAGTTCCAGATGCAGACAATGGCAAATACTTGGAGATCGATAGCCTCTTGGGATCATGAAGTCCTGTGAACAAGTAAGACAAAGAAGAAAATCAAAATATGAAAAGAAACGGAATGCTTACTTACCGATTACACAGTTGCAGATGAAAACATAGCCATTAAGAAAGAATTTCAGATGCAGACAACCTCGTACAGCTGGACATGGATAGCCTCTTGGGATCATAAAGTCCTGTGAACAAGTAAGCCAAAGAAGAAAGTCAATACATGAAAAGAAACGGAATGCTTACTTACCGATTACACAGTTGCAGATGAAAACACAGCCAACAAGACGTAAAATCCAGATGCAGACAACGGCAAACAGCTGGAGATGAATAGTCTCTTGGGATCATGAGGTCCTGTAAACAAGATAAAAAGAAAGTCAATACATGAAAAGAAACTGAATGTATACTTACCTGTTACACTGTTGCAGATGAATACAAAGCCAATAAGATGAAAAATCCAGATGCAGATGAATATTCTCTTGGGATCATGAAGTCCTGTGAACAAGACAAAGATGAAAATCTAAATATGAAAAGAAACTGAATGTTTACTTACCTGTAACACAGTTGCAGACGAATACACAGCCAATAAGACGAAAAATTCAGATGCGGTTGAAAAGTCTCTTGGGATCACGAGGTCCTGTGAACATGTAAGACAAAGAAGAAAGTCAATACATGAAAAGAAACGGAATGCTTACTTACCGATTACACAGTTGCAGATGAAAACACAGCCAACAAGACGTAAAATCCAGATGCAGACAACGGCAAACAGCTGGAGATGAATAGTCTCTTGGGATCATGAGGTCCTGTAAATAAGACAAAAAGAAAAAGTCAATACATGAAAAGAAACTGAATGTATACTTACCTGTTACAAAGTTGCAGATGAATACAAAGCCAATAAGAAAGAGTTCTAGATGAAGACAACCACATACAGCTGGACAAGGACAGTCTCTTTGGATTATGAAGTCCTGTGAACAAGTAAGACAAAGAAGAAAATCAAAATATGAAAAGAAACTGAATGTATACTTACGTGTAACACAGTTGCAGATGAATACACACCCAATAAGACATAAAATCCAGATGCAGAAAACTTCAAACAGGTGGAAATGAATAGTCTCTTGGGATCATGAGGTCCTGTAAACAAGTAAGACAAAGAAGAAAATCAAAATATGAAAAGAAACTGAATGTTTACTTACCTGTAACACAGTTGCAGATGAATACACAGCCAATAAAACGTAAAATCCAGATGCAGACAACGGCAAACAGCTGGAGATGAATAGTCTCTTGGGATCATGAGGTCCTGTGAATAAGACAAAAAAAAGTCAATACATGAAAACAAACTGAATGTATACTTATCTTTTGCACAGTTGCAGATGAATAGAAAGTCAGTCAGTTTGAGTTCCAGATGCAGACAACGGCAAACACTTGGAGATCTATAGCCTCTTGGGATCATGAAGTCCTGTCAAGAAGTAAGACAAAGAAGAAAATCAAAACATGAAAACAAACTGAATGTATACTTACCTTTTACACAGTTGCAGATGAATACACAAGTCAAGTCAAGTCAAGTCAAGTGGGTTTATTGTCATTTCAACTACATACAGAGTACACAGTGAAACGAAACAACGTTCCTCCCGGACCATGGTGCAACATAGACAGTGCATACAAGACACAAGTGCAACAGAAACAAACAAGTGCGGACAGACAACACAGTACAGACAGAGGATAATAAATAATGACTGTAGTGTGCAAGTTGTGCAATGTGCGATAAATAGAGTCCAGTGAGGTAGTAAAGTCAGTCAGTAAGAAAGAATTCCAGTTGCAGACAACCACATACAGCTGGACATAGACAGTCTCTTGGGATAATGAAGTCCTGTGAATAAGTAAGACAAATAAGAAAGTCAATACATGAAAAGAAACTGAATGTATACTTACCAGTTGCACAGTTGCAGATGAATAGAAAATCAGTCAGATTGAGTTCCAGATGCAGACAACCACATCCAACTGGACATGGATAGTCTCTTAGGTTCATGAGGTCCTGTAAACAAGACAAAGAAGAAAGTAAATACATGAAAAGAAACTGAATGTATACTTACCCGTTACAAAGTTGCAGATGAATACAAATCTAGTAAGAAAGAATTCCAGATGCAGACAACCACATCCAACTGGACATGGATAGTCTCTTAGAATCATGAGGTCCTGTAAACAAGACAAAGAAGAAAGTAAATACATGAAAAGAAACTGAATGTATACTTACGTATTACACAGTTGCAGATGAATAGAAAGTCAGTCAGATTGAGATCCAGATGCAGACAACGGCAAACACTTGGAGATCGATAGCCTCTTGGGATCACGAAGTCATGTGAACAAGTAAGACTAAGAAGAAAGTCAATACATGAAAAGAAACTGAAAGCTTACTTACCGATTACACAGTTGCAGATAAATTGAAAGTCAGTCAGATTGAGATCCAGATGCAGACAACGGCAAACACTTGGAGATCGATAGCCTCTTGGGATCATGAAGTCCTGTCAACAAGTAAGACAAAGAAGAAAGTCAATACATGAAAAGAAACTGAATGTTTACTTACCTGTTACACAGTTGCAGATGAATACACAGCCAGTAAGAAAGAACTCCAGATACAGACAACTACATACAGATGGACATGGATAGTGTCTTGCGATCATGAAGTCCTGTGAACAAGTAAAACAAAAAAAAAGTCAAATCATGAAAAGAAACTGAATGCTTACTTACCGATTACATAGTTGCAGATGAAAAAAAGCCAGTAAGCTAGAGTTCCAGATTCAGACAACCATATACAGTTGATGTATAGTCTCTTGAGATCATGATGTCCTCTGAAAGGGACAAAATGAAAGTCAATACATGAAAAGAAATGGAATGTATACTTACCTTTTACACAGTTGCAGACTAATACACAGCCAGTAAGAAAGACTTCCAGATGCAGACAACCACATACAGCTGGACTTGAATATCTCTTGGGATCATGAAGTCCTGACAAAGAGTAAGACAAAGATGAAAATCAAAATATGAAAAGAAACTGAATGTATACTTACCTGTTACACAGTTGCAGATGAAAAAAAGGCCAGTAAGCCGGAGTTCCAGATGCAGACAACCATATACAGTTGATGTAACGTCTCTTGGGATGACGAGGTCCTGTGAACAAGTAAAACAATGAAGAAAGTTAATACATGAAAAGAAACTGAATGTTTACTTACCTGTTACACAATTGCAGATGAATACACAGCAAGAAAGAAAGAATTCCAGATGCAGACAACATACAGATGGACATGGACAGTCTCTTGGGAACATGAAGGCCTGAGAACAAGTAAGACAAAGAAGAAAGTCAATACATGAAAAGAAACTGAATGTATACTTACTTGTTACACAGTTGCAGATGAAAAAAAAAAAAAAACGTAAGCCAGAGTTCCAGATTCAGACAACCATATACAGTTGATGTATAGCCTCTTGGGATCACAAAATCCTGTGAACAAGTAAGACAAAGAAGGAAGTCAATAAATGAAAATAAACTGAATGCTTACTTACCGATTACACAGATGCAGATGAATAGAAAATCAGTCAGATTGAGATCCAGATGCAGACAACGGCAAACACTTGGAGATCGACAGACTCTTGGGATCATGAGGTCCTGTAAACAAGACAAAAAGAAATTCAATACATGAAAAGAAACTGAATGTATACTTACCTGTTACACAGTTGCAGATGAATACACAGCCAATAAGACGAAAAATCCAGATGCAGACAACCACATACAGCTGGATATGGACAGTCTCTTGGGATCATGAAGTCCTGTGAACAAGTAAGACAGAAGAAAATCAAAATATGAAAAGAAACTGAACGTATACTTACCTGTTACACAGTTGCAGATGAATAGAAAGACAGTCAGATTGAGTTCCAGATGCAGACAACGGCAAACAGCTGGAGATGAATAGTCTTTTGGGATCATGAGGTCCTGTAAACAAGACAAAAAGAAAGTCAATACATGAAAAGAAACCGAATGTATACTTACCTGTTAAACAGTTGCAGATGAATACACAGCCAATAAGACGTAAAATCCAGATGCAGATGAATAGTCTCTTGGGCTCATGAGGTCCTGTAAACAAGACAAAGAAGAAAGTCAATGCAGGAAAAGAAACGGAATGTATACTGACCTGTTACACAGTTGCAGATGAATATACAGCCAGTAAGAAAGAAATCCAGATGCAGACAACCACATACAGCTGGACATTGACAGTCTCTTGAGATCATGAAGTCCTGTGAATAAGTAAGACAAAGAAGAAAGTCAATACTTGAAAAGAAACTGAATGCTTACTTAGCAATTACACAGTTGCAGATGAATAGAAAGTCAGTCAGATTGAGATCCAGATGCAGACGACGGCAAACACTTGGAGATCGATAGCCTCTTGGGATCACGAAGTCCTGTCAACACGACAAAGAAGAAAATCAAAATATGAAAAGAAACTGAATGCTTACTTACCGTTTACACAGTTGCAGGTGAATAGAAAGTCAGTCAGATTGAGATCCAGATGCACACAACGGCAAACACTTGGAGATCGATAGCCTCTTGGGATCATGAAGTCCTGTGAACAAGTAAGACAAAGAAGAAAATCAAAATATGAAAAGAAACTGAATGTTTACTTACCTGTAACACAGTTGCAGATGATTACACAGCCAATAACACGAAAAATCCAGATGCAGACAACGGCAAACAGCTGGAGATGAATAGTCTCTTGGGATCATGAGGTCCTGTAAACAAAAGAAACTGAATGCTTTTCTACCGATTACACAGTTGCAGATGAATACACAGTCAGTAAGAAAAAATTCCAGATGCAGAAAACCACATACAGCTGGACATCGATAGGCTCTTGGGATCATGAAATCCTATAAACAAGACAAAAAGAAGTCAATACATGAAAAGAAACTGAATGTATACTTACCTGTTGCAAAGTTGCAGATAAATACAAAGCCAGTAAGAAAGAGTTCCAGATGCAGACAACCACATACAGCTGGACAAGGACAGTCTCTTGGGATCATGAAGTCCTGTGAACAAGTAAGACAAAGAAGAAAGTCAATACATGGAAAGAAACTGAATGTATACTTACCTGTTACAAAGTTGCAGATGAATACAAATCCAGTAAGAAAGAATTCCAGATGCAGACAACCACATCCAGCTGGACATGGATAGTCTCTTGGGATCATGAGGTCCTGTAAACAATACAAAGAAGAAAGTCAATATATGAAAAGAAACTGAATATATACTTACCGATTACACAGTTGCAGATGAATAGAAAGTCAGTCAGATTGAGTTCCAGATGCAGACAATGGCAAATACTTGGAGATCGATAGCCTCTTGGGATCATGAAGTCCTGTGAACAAGTAAGACAAAGAAGAAAATCAAAATATGAAAAGAAACGGAATGCTTACTTACCGATTACACAGTTGCAGATGAAAACATAGCCATTAAGAAAGAATTTCAGATGCAGACAACCTCGTACAGCTGGACATGGATAGCCTCTTGGGATCATGAAGTCCTGTGAACAAGTAAGCCAAAGTAGAAAATCAAAATATGAAAAGAAATTGTATGTATACTTACCTGTAACACAGTTGCAGATGAATACACAGCCAATAAGACGTAAAATCCAGATGCAGACAACGGCAAACAGCTGGAGATGAATAGTCTCTTGGGATCATGAGGTCCTGTGAATAAGACAAAAAAAAGTCAATACATGAAAACAAACGGAATGTATACTTATCTGTTGCACAGTTGCAGATTAATAGAAAGTCAGTCAGATTGAGTTCCAGATGCAGACAACGGCAAACACTTGGAGATCTATAGCCTCTTGGGATCATGAAGTCCTGTCAAGAAGTAAGACAAAGAAGAAAATCAAAACATGAAAACAAACTGAATGTATACTTACCTTTTACACAGTTGCAGATGAATACACAAGTCAAGTCAAGTCAAGTCAAGTGGGTTTATTGTCATTTCAACTACATACAGAGTACACAGTGAAACGAAACAACGTTCCTCCCGGACCATGGTGCAACATAGACAGTGCATACAAGACACAAGTGCAACACAAACAAACAAGTGCGGACAGACAACACAGTATAGACAGAGGATAATAAATAATGACTGTAGTGTGCAAGTTGTGCAATGTGCGATAAATAGAGTCCAGTGAGGTAGTAAAGTCAGTCAGTAAGAAAGAATTCCAGTTGCAGACAACCACATACAGCTGGACATGGATAGTCTCTTAGGTTCATGAGGTCCTGTAAACAAGACAAAGAAGAAAGTAAATACATGAAAAGAAACTGAATGTATACTTACCTGTTACAAAGTTGCAGATGAATACAAATCTAGTAAGAAAGAATTCCAGATGCAGACAACCACATCCAACTAGACATGGATAGTCTCTTAGAATCATGAGGTCCTGTAAACAAGACAAAGAAGAAAGTAAATACATGAAAAGAAACTGAAAGCTTACTTACCGATTACACAGTTGCAGATAAATTGAAAGTCAGTCAGATTGAGATCCAGATGCAGACAACGGCAAACACTTGGAGATCGATAGCCTCTTGGGATCATGAAGTCCTGTCAACAAGTAAGACAAAGAAGAAAGTCAATACATGAAAAGAAACTGAATGTTTACTTACCTGTTACACAGTTGCAGATGAATACACAGCCAGTAAGAAAGAACTCCAGATACAGACAACTACATACAGATGGACATGGATAGTGTCTTGCGATCATGAAGTCCTGTGAACAAGTAAAACAAAAAAAAAGTCAAATCATGAAAAGAAACTGAATGCTTACTTACCGATTACATAGTTGCAGATGAAAAAAAGCCAGTAAGCTAGAGTTCCAGATTCAGACAACCATATACAGTTGATGTATAGTCTCTTGAGATCATGATGTCCTCTGAAAGGGACAAAATGAAAGTCAATACATGAAAAGAAATGGAATGTATACTTACCTTTTACACAGTTGCAGACTAATACACAGCCAGTAAGAAAGACTTCCAGATGCAGACAACCACATACAGCTGGACTTGAATATCTCTTGGGATCATGAAGTCCTGACAAAGAGTAAGACAAAGATGAAAATCAAAATATGAAAAGAAACTGAATGTATACTTACCTGTTACACAGTTGCAGATGAAAAAAAGGCCAGTAAGCCGGAGTTCCAGATGCAGACAACCATATACAGTTGATGTAACGTCTCTTGGGATGACGAGGTCCTGTGAACAAGTAAAACAATGAAGAAAGTTAATACATGAAAAGAAACTGAATGTTTACTTACCTGTTACACAATTGCAGATGAATACACAGCAAGAAAGAAAGAATTCCAGATGCAGACAACATACAGATGGACATGGACAGTCTCTTGGGAACATGAAGGCCTGAGAACAAGTAAGACAAAGAAGAAAGTCAATACATGAAAAGAAACTGAATGTATACTTACTTGTTACACAGTTGCAGATGAAAAAAAAAAAAAAACGTAAGCCAGAGTTCCAGATTCAGACAACCATATACAGTTGATGTATAGCCTCTTGGGATCACAAAATCCTGTGAACAAGTAAGACAAAGAAGGAAGTCAATAAATGAAAATAAACTGAATGCTTACTTACCGATTACACAGATGCAGATGAATAGAAAATCAGTCAGATTGAGATCCAGATGCAGACAACGGCAAACACTTGGAGATCGACAGACTCTTGGGATCATGAGGTCCTGTAAACAAGACAAAAAGAAATTCAATACATGAAAAGAAACTGAATGTATACTTACCTGTTACACAGTTGCAGATGAATACACAGCCAATAAGACGAAAAATCCAGATGCAGACAACCACATACAGCTGGATATGGACAGTCTCTTGGGATCATGAAGTCCTGTGAACAAGTAAGACAGAAGAAAATCAAAATATGAAAAGAAACTGAACGTATACTTACCTGTTACACAGTTGCAGATGAATAGAAAGACAGTCAGATTGAGTTCCAGATGCAGACAACGGCAAACAGCTGGAGATGAATAGTCTTTTGGGATCATGAGGTCCTGTAAACAAGACAAAAAGAAAGTCAATACATGAAAAGAAACCGAATGTATACTTACCTGTTAAACAGTTGCAGATGAATACACAGCCAATAAGACGTAAAATCCAGATGCAGATGAATAGTCTCTTGGGCTCATGAGGTCCTGTAAACAAGACAAAGAAGAAAGTCAATGCAGGAAAAGAAACGGAATGTATACTGACCTGTTACACAGTTGCAGATGAATATACAGCCAGTAAGAAAGAAATCCAGATGCAGACAACCACATACAGCTGGACATTGACAGTCTCTTGAGATCATGAAGTCCTGTGAATAAGTAAGACAAAGAAGAAAGTCAATACTTGAAAAGAAACTGAATGCTTACTTAGCAATTACACAGTTGCAGATGAATAGAAAGTCAGTCAGATTGAGATCCAGATGCAGACGACGGCAAACACTTGGAGATCGATAGCCTCTTGGGATCACGAAGTCCTGTCAACACGACAAAGAAGAAAATCAAAATATGAAAAGAAACTGAATGCTTACTTACCGTTTACACAGTTGCAGGTGAATAGAAAGTCAGTCAGATTGAGATCCAGATGCACACAACGGCAAACACTTGGAGATCGATAGCCTCTTGGGATCATGAAGTCCTGTGAACAAGTAAGACAAAGAAGAAAATCAAAATATGAAAAGAAACTGAATGTTTACTTACCTGTAACACAGTTGCAGATGATTACACAGCCAATAACACGAAAAATCCAGATGCAGACAACGGCAAACAGCTGGAGATGAATAGTCTCTTGGGATCATGAGGTCCTGTAAACAAAAGAAACTGAATGCTTTTCTACCGATTACACAGTTGCAGATGAATACACAGTCAGTAAGAAAAAATTCCAGATGCAGAAAACCACATACAGCTGGACATCGATAGGCTCTTGGGATCATGAAATCCTATAAACAAGACAAAAAGAAGTCAATACATGAAAAGAAACTGAATGTATACTTACCTGTTGCAAAGTTGCAGATAAATACAAAGCCAGTAAGAAAGAGTTCCAGATGCAGACAACCACATACAGCTGGACAAGGACAGTCTCTTGGGATCATGAAGTCCTGTGAACAAGTAAGACAAAGAAGAAAGTCAATACATGGAAAGAAACTGAATGTATACTTACCTGTTACAAAGTTGCAGATGAATACAAATCCAGTAAGAAAGAATTCCAGATGCAGACAACCACATCCAGCTGGACATGGATAGTCTCTTGGGATCATGAGGTCCTGTAAACAATACAAAGAAGAAAGTCAATATATGAAAAGAAACTGAATATATACTTACCGATTACACAGTTGCAGATGAATAGAAAGTCAGTCAGATTGAGTTCCAGATGCAGACAATGGCAAATACTTGGAGATCGATAGCCTCTTGGGATCATGAAGTCCTGTGAACAAGTAAGACAAAGAAGAAAATCAAAATATGAAAAGAAACGGAATGCTTACTTACCGATTACACAGTTGCAGATGAAAACATAGCCATTAAGAAAGAATTTCAGATGCAGACAACCTCGTACAGCTGGACATGGATAGCCTCTTGGGATCATGAAGTCCTGTGAACAAGTAAGCCAAAGTAGAAAATCAAAATATGAAAAGAAATTGTATGTATACTTACCTGTAACACAGTTGCAGATGAATACACAGCCAATAAGACGTAAAATCCAGATGCAGACAACGGCAAACAGCTGGAGATGAATAGTCTCTTGGGATCATGAGGTCCTGTGAATAAGACAAAAAAAAGTCAATACATGAAAACAAACGGAATGTATACTTATCTGTTGCACAGTTGCAGATTAATAGAAAGTCAGTCAGATTGAGTTCCAGATGCAGACAACGGCAAACACTTGGAGATCTATAGCCTCTTGGGATCATGAAGTCCTGTCAAGAAGTAAGACAAAGAAGAAAATCAAAACATGAAAACAAACTGAATGTATACTTACCTTTTACACAGTTGCAGATGAATACACAAGTCAAGTCAAGTCAAGTCAAGTGGGTTTATTGTCATTTCAACTACATACAGAGTACACAGTGAAACGAAACAACGTTCCTCCCGGACCATGGTGCAACATAGACAGTGCATACAAGACACAAGTGCAACACAAACAAACAAGTGCGGACAGACAACACAGTATAGACAGAGGATAATAAATAATGACTGTAGTGTGCAAGTTGTGCAATGTGCGATAAATAGAGTCCAGTGAGGTAGTAAAGTCAGTCAGTAAGAAAGAATTCCAGTTGCAGACAACCACATACAGCTGGACATGGATAGTCTCTTAGGTTCATGAGGTCCTGTAAACAAGACAAAGAAGAAAGTAAATACATGAAAAGAAACTGAATGTATACTTACCTGTTACAAAGTTGCAGATGAATACAAATCTAGTAAGAAAGAATTCCAGATGCAGACAACCACATCCAACTAGACATGGATAGTCTCTTAGAATCATGAGGTCCTGTAAACAAGACAAAGAAGAAAGTAAATACATGAAAAGAAACTGAATGTATACTTACCTGTTACACAGTTGCAGATGAATAGAAAATCAGTCAGATTGAGTTCCAGATGCAGACAACCACATCCAACTGGACATGGATAGTCTCTTAGGTTCATGAGGTCCTGTAAACAAGACAAAGAAGAAAGTAAATACATGAAAAGAAACTGAATGTATACTTACCTGTTACAAAGTTGCAGATGAATACAAATCTAGTAAGAAAGAATTCCAGATGCAGACAACCACATCCAACTGGACATGGATAGTCTCTTAGAATCATGAGGTCCTGTAAACAAGACAAAGAAGGAAGTAAATACATGAAAAGAAACTGAATGTATACTTACCTGTTACACAGTTGCAGATGAATAGAAAGTCAGTCAGATTGAGATCCAGATGCAGACAACGGCAAACACTTGGAGATCGATAGCCTCTTGGGATCATGAAGTCCTGTGAACAAGTAAGACAAAGAAGAAAATCAAAATATGAAAAGAAACTGAATGTTTACTTACCTGTAAAACAGTTGCAGATGAATACACAGCCAATAAGACGAAAAATCCAGATGCATTTGAATAGTCTCTTGGGATCACAAGGTCCTGTGAACAAGTAAGACAAAGAAGAAAGTCAATACATGAAAAGAAACGGAATGTATACTTACCTATTGCACAGTTGCAGATGAATAGAACGTCAGTCAGATTGAGATCCAGATGCAGACAACGGCAAACACTTGGAGATCGATAGCCTCTTGGGATCATGAGGTCCTGTAAACAAGATAAAAAGAAAGTCAATACATGAAAAGAAACTGAATGTATACTTACCTGTTACACTGTTGCAGATGAATACAAAGCCAATAAGATGAAAAATCCAGATGCAGATGAATATTCTCTTGGGATCATGAAGTCCTGTGAACAAGACAAAGATGAAAATCTAAATATGAAAAGAAACTGAATGTTTACTTACCTGTAACACAGTTGCAGACGAATACACAGCCAATAAGACGAAAAATTCAGATGCGGTTGAAAAGTCTCTTGGGATCACGAGGTCCTGTGAACATGTAAGACAAAGAAGAAAGTCAATACATGAAAAGAAACGGAATGCTTACTTACCGATTACACAGTTGCAGATGAAAACACAGCCAATAAGACGTAAAATCCAGATGCAGAAAACGGCAAACAGCTGGAGATGAATAGTCTCTTGGGATCACGAGGTCCTGTGAACATGTAAGACAAAGAAGAAAGTCAATACATGAAAAGAAACTGAATGTATACTTACCTGTTACAAAGTTGCAGATGAATACAAAGCCAATAAGAAAGAGTTCTAGATGAAGACAACCACATACAGCTGGACAAGGACAGTCTCTTTGGATTATGAAGTCCTGTGAACAAGTAAGACAAAGAAGAAAATCAAAATATGAAAAGAAACTGAATGTTTACTTACCTGTAACACAGTTGCAGATGAATACACAGCCAATAAGACAACAAATCCAGATGCAGATGAATAGTCTCTTGGGATCATGAGGTCCTGTAAAAAAGACAAAGAAGAAAGTCAAAACATGAAAAGAAGCTGAAAGTATGCTTACCTGTTACACAGTTACAGATGAAAAGAAACGGAATGTATACTTACCTGTTGCACAGTTGCAGATGAATAGAAAGTCAGTCAGATTGAGTTCCAGATGCAGACAACGGCAAACACTTGGAGATCGATTGCCACTTGGGATCATGAACTCCTGTGAACAAGTAAGACAAAGAAGAAAATCAAAATATTAAAAGAAATTGAATGTATACTTACCTATAACACAGTTGCAGATGAATACACAGCCAATAAGACGAAAAATCCAGATGCAGCTGAATAGTCTCTTGGGATCATGAGGTCCTGTAAACAAAACAAAAAAAAGTCAATACATGAATTGAAACGGAATGTATACTTACCTGTAACACAGTTGCAGATGAATACACAGCCAGTAAGAAAGAATTCCAGATGCAGACAACCACATCCAGCTGGACATGGAAAGTCTCTTGGGATCATGAGGTCCTGTAAACAAGACAAAGAAGAAAGTCAATACATGAAAAGAAACTGAATGTATACTTACCCGTTACACAGTTGCAGATGAATACACAGTCAGTAAGAAAGAATTCCAGATGCAGAAAACCACATACAGCTGGACATCGATAGGCTCTTGGGATCATGAAATCCTATTAACAAGACAAAGAAGAAAGTCAATACATGAAAAGAAACTGAATGTATACTTACCTGTTACAAAGTTGCAGATGAATACAAATCTAGTAAGAAAGAATTCCAGATGCAGATAACGGCAAACACTTGGAGATCGATAGCCTCTTGGGATCATGAAGTCCTGTGAACAAGTAAGACAAAGAAGAAAATCAAAATATGAAAAGAAACTGAATGTTTACTTACCTGTAAAACAGTTGCAGATGAATACACAGCCAATAAGACGAAAAATCCAGATGCATTTGAATAGTCTCTTGGGATCACAAGGTCCTGTGAACAAGTAAGACAAAGAAGAAAGTCAATACATGAAAAGAAACGGAATGTATATTTACCTATTGGACATTTGCAGATGAATAGAACGTCAGTCAGATTGAGTTCCAGATGCAGATAACGGCAAACACTTGGAGATCGATAGCCTCTTGGGATCATGAAGTCCTGTGAACAAGTAAGACAAAGAAGGAAATCAAAATATGAAAAGAAATTGAATGTATACTTACCTATAACACAGTTGCAGATGAATACACAGCCAATAACACGTAAAATCCAGATGCAGACAACAGCAAACAGCTGGAGATGAATAGTCTCTTGGGATCATGAGGTCCTGTAAACAAGACAAAAAAAAGTCAATACATAAATAGAAACGGAATGTATACTTACCTGTTACACAGTTGCAGATGAATACACAGCCAGTAAGAAAGAGTTCCAGATGCAGACAACCACATACCGATAGACAAGGACAGTCTCTTGGGATCATGAAGTCCTGTGAACAAGTAAGACAGAGAAGAAAGTCAATACATGAAAAAAAACTGAATGTATACTTACCTGTTACACAGTTGCAAATGAATAGAACGTCAGTCAGATTGAGTTCCAGATGCAGACAACGGCAAACACTTGGAGATCGATAGCCTCTTGGGATCATGAAGTCCTGTCAAGAAGTAAGACAAAGAAGAAAATCAAAACATGAAAACAAACTGAATGTATACTTACCTGTTACACAGTTGCAGATGAATACCCAGTCAGTAAGAAAGAATTCCAGATGCAGACAATCACATACAGCTGGACATGGACAGTCTCTTGGGATCATGAAGTCCTGTGAATAAGTAAGACAAATAAGAAGGTCAATACAAGAAAAGAAACTGAATGTATACTTACCTGTTACACAGTTGCAGATGAAAAGAAACGGAATGTATACTTACCTGTTACACAGTTGCAGATGAAAAGAAATTGAATGTATACTTACCTATCACACAGTTGCAGATGAATACAGAGCCAATAAAATGTAAAATCCAGATGCAGACAACGGCAAAAAGCTGGAGATCTATAGCCTCTTGGGATCATGAGGTCCTGTAAACAAGACAAAAAGAAAGTCAATACATGAAAAGAAACTGAATGTATACTTGCCTATTACAAAGTTGCAGATGAATACAAAGCCAGTAAGAAAGAATTCCAGATGCAGACAACCACATCCAGCTGGACATGGATAGTCTCTTGGGATCATGAGGTCCTGTAAACAATACAAAGAAGAAAGTCAATATATGAAAAGAAACTGAATATATACTTACCGAATACACAGTTGCAGATGAATAGAAAGTCAGTCAGATTGAGTTCCAGATGCAGACAATGGCAAATACTTGGAGATCGATAGCCTCTTGGGATCATGAAGTCCTGTGAACAAGTAAGACAAAGAAGAAAATCAAAATATGAAAAGAAACGGAATGCTTACTTACCGATTACACAGTTGCAGATGAAAACATAGCCATTAAGAAAGAATTTCAGATGCAGACAACCTCGTACAGCTGGACATGGATAGCCTCTTGGGATCATAAAGTCCTGTGAACAAGTAAGCCAAAGAAGAAAATCAAAATATGAAAAGAAATTGTATGTATACTTACCTGTAACACAGTTGCAGATGAATACACAGCCAATAAGACGTAAAATCCAGATGCAGACAACGGCAAACAGCTGGAGATGAATAATCTCTTGGGATCATGAGGTCCTGTGAATAAGACAAAAAAAAGTCAATACATGAAAACAAACTGAATGTATACTTATCTGTTGCACAGTTGCAGATGAATAGAAAGTCAGTCAGATTGAGTTCCAGATGCAGACAACGGCAAACACTTGGAGATCTATAGCCTCTTGGGATCATGAAGTCCTGTCAAGAAGTAAGACAAAGAAGAAAATCAAAACATGAAAACAAACTGAATGTATACTTACCTTTTACACAGTTGCAGATGAATACACAAGTCAAGTCAAGTCAAGTCAAGTGGGTTTATTGTCATTTCAACTACATACAGAGTACACAGTGAAACGAAACAACGTTCCTCCCGGACCATGGTGCAACATAGACAGTGCATACAAGACACAAGTGCAACACAAACAAACAAGTGCGGACAGACAACACAGTACAGACAGAGGATAATAAATAATGACTGTAGTGTGCAAGTTGTGCAATGTGCGATAAATAGAGTCCAGTGAGGTAGTAAAGTCAGTCAGTAAGAAAGAATTCCAGTTGCAGACAACCACATACAGCTGGACATAGACAGTCTCTTGGGATAATGAAGTCCTGTGAATAAGTAAGACAAATAAGAAAGTCAATACATGAAAAAAAACTGAATGTATCTTTACCTGTTACACAGTTGTAGATGAAAAGAAACGGAATGTATACTTACCAGTTGCACAGTTGCAGATGAATAGAAAATCAGTCAGATTGAGTTCCAGATGCAGACAACCACATCCAACTGGACATGGATAGTCTCTTAGGTTCATGAGGTCCTGTAAACAAGACAAAGAAGAAAGTAAATACATGAAAAGAAACTGAATGTATACTTACCTGTTACAAAGTTGCAGATGAATACAAATCTAGTAAGAAAGAATTCCAGATGCAGACAACCACATCCAACTGGACATGGATAGTCTCTTAGAATCATGAGGTCCTGTAAACAAGACAAAGAAGAAAGTAAATACATGAAAAGAAACTGAATGTATACTTACGTATTACACAGTTGCAGATGAATAGAAAGTCAGTCAGATTGAGATCCAGATGCAGACAACGGCAAACACTTAGAGATCGATAGCCTCTTGGGATCATGAAGTCCTGTGAACAAGTAAGACAAAGAAGAAAATCAAAATATGAAAAGAAACTGAATGTTTACTTACCTGTAAAACAGTTGCAGATGAATACACAGCCAATAAGACGAAAAATCCAGATGCATTTGAATAGTCTCTTGGGATCACAAGGTCCTGTGAACAAGTAAGACAAAGAAGAAAGTCAATACATGAAAAGAAACGGAATGTATACTTACCTATTGCACAGTTGCAGATGAATAGAACGTCAGTCAGATTGAGATCCAGATGCAGACAACGGCAAACACTTGGAGATCGATAGCCTCTTGGGATCATGAGGTCCTGTAAACAAGATAAAAAGAAAGTCAATACATGAAAAGAAACTGAATGTATACTTACCTGTTACACTGTTGCAGATGAATACAAAGCCAATAAGATGAAAAATCCAGATGCAGATGAATATTCTCTTGGGATCATGAAGTCCTGTGAACAAGACAAAGATGAAAATCTAAATATGAAAAGAAACTGAATGTTTACTTACCTGTAACACAGTTGCAGACGAATACACAGCCAATAAGACGAAAAATTCAGATGCGGTTGAAAAGTCTCTTGGGATCACGAGGTCCTGTGAACATGTAAGACAAAGAAGAAAGTCAATACATGAAAAGAAACGGAATGCTTACTTACCGATTACACAGTTGCAGATGAAAACACAGCCAACAAGACGTAAAATCCAGATGCAGACAACGGCAAACAGCTGGAGATGAATAGTCTCTTGGGATCATGAGGTCCTGTAAATAAGACAAAAAGAAAAAGTCAATACATGAAAAGAAACTGAATGTATACTTACCTGTTACAAAGTTGCAGATGAATACAAAGCCAATAAGAAAGAGTTCTAGATGAAGACAACCACATACAGCTGGACAAGGACAGTCTCTTTGGATTATGAAGTCCTGTGAACAAGTAAGACAAAGAAGAAAATCAAAATATGAAAAGAAACTGAATGTATACTTACGTGTAACACAGTTGCAGATGAATACACACCCAATAAGACATAAAATCCAGATGCAGAAAACTTCAAACAGGTGGAAATGAATAGTCTCTTGGGATCATGAGGTCCTGTAAACAAGTAAGACAAAGAAGAAAATCAAAATATGAAAAGAAACTGAATGTTTACTTACCTGTAACACAGTTGCAGATGAATACACAGCCAATAAAACGTAAAATCCAGATGCAGACAACGGCAAACAGCTGGAGATGAATAGTCTCTTGGGATCATGAGGTCCTGTGAATAAGACAAAAAAAAGTCAATACATGAAAACAAACTGAATGTATACTTATCTTTTGCACAGTTGCAGATGAATAGAAAGTCAGTCAGATTGAGTTCCAGATGCAGACAACGGCAAACACTTGGAGATCTATAGCCTCTTGGGATCATGAAGTCCTGTCAAGAAGTAAGACAAAGAAGAAAATCAAAACATGAAAACAAACTGAATGTATACTTACCTTTTACACAGTTGCAGATGAATACACAAGTCAAGTCAAGTCAAGTCAAGTGGGTTTATTGTCATTTCAACTACATACAGAGTACACAGTGAAACGAAACAACGTTCCTCCCGGACCATGGTGCAACATAGACAGTGCATACAAGACACAAGTGCAACAGAAACAAACAAGTGCGGACAGACAACACAGTACAGACAGAGGATAATAAATAATGACTGTAGTGTGCAAGTTGTGCAATGTGCGATAAATAGAGTCCAGTGAGGTAGTAAAGTCAGTCAGTAAGAAAGAATTCCAGTTGCAGACAACCACATACAGCTGGACATAGACAGTCTCTTGGGATAATGAAGTCCTGTGAATAAGTAAGACAAATAAGAAAGTCAATACATGAAAAGAAACTGAATGTATACTTACCAGTTGCACAGTTGCAGATGAATAGAAAATCAGTCAGATTGAGTTCCAGATGCAGACAACCACATCCAACTGGACATGGATAGTCTCTTAGGTTCATGAGGTCCTGTAAACAAGACAAAGAAGAAAGTAAATACATGAAAAGAAACTGAATGTATACTTACCCGTTACAAAGTTGCAGATGAATACAAATCTAGTAAGAAAGAATTCCAGATGCAGACAACCACATCCAACTGGACATGGACAGTCTCTTAGAATCATGAGGTCCTGTAAACAAGACAAAGAAGAAAGTAAATACATGAAAAGAAACTGAATGTATACTTACGTATTACACAGTTGCAGATGAATAGAAAGTCAGTCAGATTGAGATCCAGATGCAGACAACGGCAAACACTTGGAGATCGATAGCCTCTTGGGATCACGAAGTCATGTGAACAAGTAAGACTAAGAAGAAAGTCAATACATGAAAAGAAACTGAAAGCTTACTTACCGATTACACAGTTGCAGATAAATTGAAAGTCAGTCAGATTGAGATCCAGATGCAGACAATGGCAAACACTTGGAGATCGATAGCCTCTTGGGATCATGAAGTCCTGTCAACAAGTAAGACAAAGAAGAAAGTCAATACATGAAAAGAAACTGAATGTTTACTTACCTGTTACACAGTTGCAGATGAATACACAGCCAGTAAGAAAGAACTCCAGATACAGACAACTACATACAGATGGACATGGATAGTGTCTTGCGATCATGAAGTCCTGTGAACAAGTAAAACAAAAAAAAAAGTCAAATCATGAAAAGAAACTGAATGCTTACTTACCGATTACATAGTTGCAGATGAAAAAAAGCCAGTAAGCTAGAGTTCCAGATTCAGACAACCATATACAGTTGATGTATAGTCTCTTGAGATCATGAGGTCCTCTGAAAGGGACTAAATGAAAGTCAATACATGAAAAGAAATGGAATGTATACTTACCTTTTACACAGTTGCAGACTAATACACAGCCAGTAAGAAAGACTTCCAGATGCAGACAACCACATACAGCTGGACTTGAATATCTCTTGGGATCATGAAGTCCTGACAAAGAGTAAGACAAAGATGAAAATCAAAATATGAAAAGAAACTGAATGTATACTTACCTGTTACACAGTTGCAGATGAAAAAAAGGCCAGTAAGCCGGATTTCCAGATGCAGACAACCATATACAGTTGATGTAAAGTCTCTTGGGATGACGAGGTCCTGTGAACAAGTAAAACAATGAAGAAAGTTAATACATGAAAAGAAACTGAATGTTTACTTACCTGTTACACAATTGCAGATGAATACACAGCAAGAAAGAAAGAATTCCAGATGCAGACAACATACAGCTGGACATGGACAGTCTCTTGGGAACATGAAGGCCTGTGAACAAGTAAGACAAAGAAGAAAGTCAATACATGAAAAGAAACTGAATGTATACTTACTTGTTACACAGTTGCAGATGAAAAAAAAAAAAAACGTAAGCCAGAGTTCCAGATTCAGACAACCATATACAGTTGATGTATAGCCTCTTGGGATCACAAAATCCTGTGAACAAGTAAGACAAAGAAGGAAGTCAATAAATGAAAATAAACTGAATGCTTACTTACCGATTACACAGATGCAGATGAATAGAAAATCAGTCAGATTGAGATCCAGATGCAGACAACGGCAAACACTTGGAGATCGACAGACTCTTGGGATCATGAGGTCCTGTAAACAAGACAAAAAGAAATTCAATACATGAAAAGAAACTGAATGTATACTTACCTGTTACACAGTTGCAGATGAATACACAGCCAATAAGACGAAAAATCCAGATGCAGACAACCACATACAGCTGGACATGGACAGTCTCTTGGGATCATGAAGTCCTGTGAACAAGTAAGACAGAAGAAAATCAAAATATGAAAAGAAACTGAACGTATACTTACCTGTTACACAGTTGCAGATGAATAGAAAGACAGTCAGATTGAGTTCCAGATGCAGACAACGGCAAACAGCTGGAGATGAATAGTCTTTTGGGATCATGAGGTCCTGTAAACAAGACAAAAAGAAAGTCAATACATGAAAAGAAACCGAATGTATATTTACCTGTTAAACAGTTGCAGATGAATACACAGCCAATAAGACGTAAAATCCAGATGCAGATGAATAGTCTCTTGGGCTCATGAGGTCCTGTAAACAAGACAAAGAAGAAAGTCAATGCAGGAAAAGAAACGGAATGTATACTGACCTGTTACACAGTTGCAGATGAATATACAGCCAGTAAGAAAGAAATCCAGATGCAGACAACCACATACAGCTGGACATTGACAGTCTCTTGAGATCATGAAGTCCTGTGAATAAGTAAGACAAAGAAGAAAGTCAATACTTGAAAAGAAACTGAATGCTTACTTAGCAATTACACAGTTGCAGATGAATAGAAAGTCAGTCAGATTGAGATCCAGATGCAGACGACGGCAAACACTTGGAGATCGATAGCCTCTTGGGATCACGAAGTCCTGTCAACACGACAAAGAAGAAAATCAAAATATGAAAAGAAACTGAATGCTTACTTACCGTTTACACAGTTGCAGGTGAATAGAAAGTCAGTCAGATTGAGATCCAGTTGCACACAACGGCAAACACTTGGAGATCGATAGCCTCTTGGGATCATGAAGTCCTGTGAACAAGTAAGACAAAGAAGAAAATCAAAATATGAAAAGAAACTGAATGTTTACTTACCTGTAACACAGTTGCAGATGATTACACAGCCAATAACACGAAAAATCCAGATGCAGACAACGGCAAACAGCTGGAGATGAATAGTCTCTTGGGATCATGAGGTCCTGTAAACAAAAGAAACTGAATGCTTTTCTACCGATTACACAGTTGCAGATGAATACACAGTCAGTAAGAAAAAATTCCAGATGCAGAAAACCACATACAGCTGGACATCGATAGGCTCTTGGGATCATGAAATCCTATAAACAAGACAAAAAGAAGTCAATACATGAAAAGAAACTGAATGTATACTTACCGATTACACAGTTGCAGATGAATAGAAAGTCAGTCAGATTGAGTTCCAGATGCAGACAATGGCAAATACTTGGAGATCGATAGCCTCTTGGGATCATGAAGTCCTGTGAACAAGTAAGACAAAGAAGAAAATCAAAATATGAAAAGAAACGGAATGCTTACTTACCGATTACACAGTTGCAGATGAAAACATAGCCATTAAGAAAGAATTTCAGATGCAGACAACCTCGTACAGCTGGACATGGATAGCCTCTTGGGATCATAAAGTCCTGTGAACAAGTAAGCCAAAGAAGAAAATCAAAATATGAAAAGAAATTGTATGTATACTTACCTGTAACACAGTTGCAGATGAATACACAGCCAATAAGACGTAAAATCCAGATGCAGACAACGGCAAACAGCTGGAGATGAATAGTCTCTTGGGATCATGAGGTCCTGTGAATAAGACAAAAAAAAGTCAATACATGAAAACAAACTGAATGTATACTTACCTGTTACACAGTTGCAGATGAAAAGAAACGGAATGTATACTTATCTGTTGCACAGTTGCAGATGAATAGAAAGTCAGTCAGATTGAGTTCCAGATGCAGACAACGGCAAACACTTGGAGATCTATAGCCTCTTGGGATCATGAAGTCCTGTCAAGAAGTAAGACAAAGAAGAAAATCAAAACATGAAAACAAACTGAATGTATACTTACCTTTTACACAGTTGCAGATGAATACACAAGTCAAGTCAAGTCAAGTCAAGTGGGTTTATTGTCATTTCAACTACATACAGAGTACACAGTGAAACGAAAGAACGTTCCTCCCGGACCATGGTGCAACATAGACAGTGCATACAAGACACAAGTGCAACACAAACAAACAAGTGCGGACAGACAACACAGTAAAGACAGAGGATAATAAATAATGACTGTAGTGTGCAAGTTGTGCAATGTGCGATAAATAGAGTCCAGTGAGGTAGTAAAGTCAGTCAGTAAGAAAGAATTCCAGTTGCAGACAACCACATACAGCTGGACATAGACAGTCTCTTGGGATAATGAAGTCCTGTGAATAAGTAAGACAAATAAGAAAGTCAATACATGAAAAAAAACTGAATGTATCTTTACCTGTTACACAGTTGTAGATGAAAAGAAACGGAATGTATACTTACCAGTTGCACAGTTGCAGATGAATAGAAAATCAGTCAGATTGAGTTCCAGATGCAGACAACCACATCCAACTGGACATGGATAGTCTCTTAGGTTCATGAGGTCCTGTAAACAAGACAAAGAAGAAAGTAAATACATGAAAAGAAACTGAATGTATACTTACCTGTTACAAAGTTGCAGATGAATACAAATCTAGTAAGAAAGAATTCCAGATGCAGACAACCACATCCAACTGGACATGGATAGTCTCTTAGAATCATGAGGTCCTGTAAACAAGACAAAGAAGAAAATCAAAACATGAAAAGAAACTGAATGTATACTTACCTGATACACAGTTGCAGATGAATACACAGTCAGTAAGAAAGAATTCCAGATGCAGACAACCACATACAGCTGGACATCGATAGGCTCTTGGGATCATGAAATCCTATAAACAAGACAAAAAGAAGTCAATACATGAAAAGAAACTGAATGTTTACTTACCTGTTACACAGTTGCAGATGAATACACAGCCAGTAAGAAAGAACTCCAGATACAGACAACTACATACAGATGGACATGGATAGTGTCTTGCGATCATGAAGTCCTGTGAACAAGTAAAACAAAAAAAAAAGTCAAATCATGAAAAGAAACTGAATGCTTACTTACCGATTACATAGTTGCAGATGAAAAAAAGCCAGTAAGCTAGAGTTCCAGATTCAGACAACCATATACAGTTGATGTATAGTCTCTTGAGATCATGAGGTCCTCTGAAAGGGACTAAATGAAAGTCAATACATGAAAAGAAATGGAATGTATACTTACCTTTTACACAGTTGCAGACTAATACACAGCCAGTAAGAAAGACTTCCAGATGCAGACAACCACATACAGCTGGACTTGAATATCTCTTGGGATCATGAAGTCCTGACAAAGAGTAAGACAAAGATGAAAATCAAAATATGAAAAGAAACTGAATGTATACTTACCTGTTACACAGTTGCAGATGAAAAAAAGGCCAGTAAGCCGGATTTCCAGATGCAGACAACCATATACAGTTGATGTAAAGTCTCTTGGGATGACGAGGTCCTGTGAACAAGTAAAACAATGAAGAAAGTTAATACATGAAAAGAAACTGAATGTTTACTTACCTGTTACACAATTGCAGATGAATACACAGCAAGAAAGAAAGAATTCCAGATGCAGACAACATACAGCTGGACATGGACAGTCTCTTGGGAACATGAAGGCCTGTGAACAAGTAAGACAAAGAAGAAAGTCAATACATGAAAAGAAACTGAATGTATACTTACTTGTTACACAGTTGCAGATGAAAAAAAAAAAAAACGTAAGCCAGAGTTCCAGATTCAGACAACCATATACAGTTGATGTATAGCCTCTTGGGATCACAAAATCCTGTGAACAAGTAAGACAAAGAAGGAAGTCAATAAATGAAAATAAACTGAATGCTTACTTACCGATTACACAGATGCAGATGAATAGAAAATCAGTCAGATTGAGATCCAGATGCAGACAACGGCAAACACTTGGAGATCGACAGACTCTTGGGATCATGAGGTCCTGTAAACAAGACAAAAAGAAATTCAATACATGAAAAGAAACTGAATGTATACTTACCTGTTACACAGTTGCAGATGAATACACAGCCAATAAGACGAAAAATCCAGATGCAGACAACCACATACAGCTGGACATGGACAGTCTCTTGGGATCATGAAGTCCTGTGAACAAGTAAGACAGAAGAAAATCAAAATATGAAAAGAAACTGAACGTATACTTACCTGTTACACAGTTGCAGATGAATAGAAAGACAGTCAGATTGAGTTCCAGATGCAGACAACGGCAAACAGCTGGAGATGAATAGTCTTTTGGGATCATGAGGTCCTGTAAACAAGACAAAAAGAAAGTCAATACATGAAAAGAAACCGAATGTATATTTACCTGTTAAACAGTTGCAGATGAATACACAGCCAATAAGACGTAAAATCCAGATGCAGATGAATAGTCTCTTGGGCTCATGAGGTCCTGTAAACAAGACAAAGAAGAAAGTCAATGCAGGAAAAGAAACGGAATGTATACTGACCTGTTACACAGTTGCAGATGAATATACAGCCAGTAAGAAAGAAATCCAGATGCAGACAACCACATACAGCTGGACATTGACAGTCTCTTGAGATCATGAAGTCCTGTGAATAAGTAAGACAAAGAAGAAAGTCAATACTTGAAAAGAAACTGAATGCTTACTTAGCAATTACACAGTTGCAGATGAATAGAAAGTCAGTCAGATTGAGATCCAGATGCAGACGACGGCAAACACTTGGAGATCGATAGCCTCTTGGGATCACGAAGTCCTGTCAACACGACAAAGAAGAAAATCAAAATATGAAAAGAAACTGAATGCTTACTTACCGTTTACACAGTTGCAGGTGAATAGAAAGTCAGTCAGATTGAGATCCAGTTGCACACAACGGCAAACACTTGGAGATCGATAGCCTCTTGGGATCATGAAGTCCTGTGAACAAGTAAGACAAAGAAGAAAATCAAAATATGAAAAGAAACTGAATGTTTACTTACCTGTAACACAGTTGCAGATGATTACACAGCCAATAACACGAAAAATCCAGATGCAGACAACGGCAAACAGCTGGAGATGAATAGTCTCTTGGGATCATGAGGTCCTGTAAACAAAAGAAACTGAATGCTTTTCTACCGATTACACAGTTGCAGATGAATACACAGTCAGTAAGAAAAAATTCCAGATGCAGAAAACCACATACAGCTGGACATCGATAGGCTCTTGGGATCATGAAATCCTATAAACAAGACAAAAAGAAGTCAATACATGAAAAGAAACTGAATGTATACTTACCGATTACACAGTTGCAGATGAATAGAAAGTCAGTCAGATTGAGTTCCAGATGCAGACAATGGCAAATACTTGGAGATCGATAGCCTCTTGGGATCATGAAGTCCTGTGAACAAGTAAGACAAAGAAGAAAATCAAAATATGAAAAGAAACGGAATGCTTACTTACCGATTACACAGTTGCAGATGAAAACATAGCCATTAAGAAAGAATTTCAGATGCAGACAACCTCGTACAGCTGGACATGGATAGCCTCTTGGGATCATAAAGTCCTGTGAACAAGTAAGCCAAAGAAGAAAATCAAAATATGAAAAGAAATTGTATGTATACTTACCTGTAACACAGTTGCAGATGAATACACAGCCAATAAGACGTAAAATCCAGATGCAGACAACGGCAAACAGCTGGAGATGAATAGTCTCTTGGGATCATGAGGTCCTGTGAATAAGACAAAAAAAAGTCAATACATGAAAACAAACTGAATGTATACTTACCTGTTACACAGTTGCAGATGAAAAGAAACGGAATGTATACTTATCTGTTGCACAGTTGCAGATGAATAGAAAGTCAGTCAGATTGAGTTCCAGATGCAGACAACGGCAAACACTTGGAGATCTATAGCCTCTTGGGATCATGAAGTCCTGTCAAGAAGTAAGACAAAGAAGAAAATCAAAACATGAAAACAAACTGAATGTATACTTACCTTTTACACAGTTGCAGATGAATACACAAGTCAAGTCAAGTCAAGTCAAGTGGGTTTATTGTCATTTCAACTACATACAGAGTACACAGTGAAACGAAAGAACGTTCCTCCCGGACCATGGTGCAACATAGACAGTGCATACAAGACACAAGTGCAACACAAACAAACAAGTGCGGACAGACAACACAGTAAAGACAGAGGATAATAAATAATGACTGTAGTGTGCAAGTTGTGCAATGTGCGATAAATAGAGTCCAGTGAGGTAGTAAAGTCAGTCAGTAAGAAAGAATTCCAGTTGCAGACAACCACATACAGCTGGACATAGACAGTCTCTTGGGATAATGAAGTCCTGTGAATAAGTAAGACAAATAAGAAAGTCAATACATGAAAAAAAAACTGAATGTATCTTTACCTGTTACACAGTTGTAGATGAAAAGAAACGGAATGTATACTTACCAGTTGCACAGTTGCAGATGAATAGAAAATCAGTCAGATTGAGTTCCAGATGCAGACAACCACATCCAACTGGACATGGATAGTCTCTTAGGTTCATGAGGTCCTGTAAACAAGACAAAGAAGAAAGTAAATACATGAAAAGAAACTGAATGTATACTTACCTGTTACAAAGTTGCAGATGAATACAAATCTAGTAAGAAAGAATTCCAGATGCAGACAACCACATCCAACTGGACATGGATAGTCTCTTAGAATCATGAGGTCCTGTAAACAAGACAAAGAAGAAAATCAAAACATGAAAAGAAACTGAATGTATACTTACCTGATACACAGTTGCAGATGAATACACAGTCAGTAAGAAAGAATTCCAGATGCAGACAACCACATACAGCTGGACATCGATAGGCTCTTGGGATCATGAAATCCTATAAACAAGACAAAAAGAAGTCAATACATGAAAAGAAACTGAATGTATACTTACCTGTTGCAAAGTTGCAGATAAATACAAAGCCAGTAAGAAAGAGTTCCAGATGCAGACAACCACATACAGCTGGACATCGATAGCCTCTTGGGATCATGAAGTCCTGTAAACAAGACAAAAAGAAAGTCAATACATGAATCAGAATCAGATTCAGAATCAGAATCTCTTTATTTCATATGTTACACATACAAGGAATTTGTCTTGGTGAGAGCAACACGTATGACAAGTAACAAAAAAAAAACAAAAACAGAATATTCTTAAACTAAAGGAAAATGACACTAAACAATAAATAGGGTAGGGGATAAATTAAAAAAGTAAAAAGTACTAAGGTAAAAAAGAGCTGAAAATATATTTACAGAAAAGAACATCTGTACAGGTGTGCAAATAGTCATAGTGCAAAATAGCTGTTCAGTCCGGTTTGGTACAGTTCAGTTGTAAGTTTTGAGGTTTACAGTGGGAGGTGTCCACTGTGATTGAGGAGCGCTACAGCTCTGGGGAAGAAGCTGTTAGCATGACGTGTTGTGCTGGTTTTGATGGACCGCAGTCTTCTACCCGAGGGGAGTGTCTGGAAGAGGAGGTGTCCAGGATGTGAGGGGTCAGATGTAATCTTGCCAGCCCGCTTCTTCATCCTGCTGGTGTAGATCTGCTGAAGTGATGGCAGGTTACATCCGATGATCCTCTCTGCTGTCCTGATGATGCGCTGGAGTTTGGTTCGTTCTTGTGAGGTGGAGGAACCAAACCAGATAGTTATGGAGGCTGTGATAATGGACTCGATGATCGCTGTGTAGAACTGGATCATCAGGGTCTGTGGCAGGTTGAATTTCTTGAGCTGTCTCAAGAAGAACATTCTTTGTTGAGCTTTCTTGATGATGGAGATGGTGTTTTTCTCCCATTTCAAGTCTCTGGAAATGGTGGTGACCAGGAACTTGAGTGACTCCACCATTGATGCTGCAGTGTTGTTGATGTGGAGGGGGGGAAGGGTGGGTGGATTGCGTCGGACGTCCACCACCACCTCTACAGTCTTTTCTGTGTTTAGCAGCAGGTGGTTGTTGCTGCACCAGGACAACGGCAAACAGCTGGAAATGAATAGTCTCTTGGGATCATGAGGTCCTGTAAACAAGTAAGACAAAGAAGAAAGTCAAAACATGAAAAGAAACTGAATGTATACTTACCTGTTACACAGTTGCAGATGAATACACAGTCAGTAAGAAAGAATTCCAGATGCAGACAACCACATACAGCTGGACATGGACAGTCTCTTGGGATCATGAAGTCCTGTGAATAAGTAAGACGAATAAGAAAGTCAATACATGAAAAGAAACTGAATGTATACTTACCTGTTACACAGTTGCAGATGAATAGAAAGTCAGTCAGATTGACTTCCAGATGCAGACAATGGCAAACACTTGGAGATCGATAGCCTCTTGGGATCATGAAGTCCTGTCAACAAGTAAGACAAATAAGAAAGTCAATACATGAAAAGAAACTGAATGTATACTTACCTGTTACACAGTTGCAGATGAATAGGAAGTAAGTTAGATTGAGTTCCAGATGCAGACAACGGCAAGCACTTGGAGATCGATAGCCTCTTGGGATCATGAAGTCCTGTCAAGAAGTAAGACAAAGAAGAAAATCAAAACATGAAAAGAAACTGAATGTATACTTACCTGTTACACAGTTTCAGATGAATACACAGTCAGTAAGAAAGAATTCCAGATGCAGACAACCACATACAGCTGGACATGGACAGTCTCTTGGGATCATGAAGTCCTGTGAACAAGTAAGAAAAAGAAGAAAGTCAAAACATGAAAAGAAACTGAATGTATACTTACCTGTTGCACAGTTGCAGATGAATAGAAAGTCAGAAACGGAAGTCAAGAAACGGAAACGGAAGTCAAGAAAGGGAATGTATACTTACCTGTTGCACAGTTGCAGATGAATAGAAAGTCAGTCAGATTGAGTTCCAGATGCAGACAACGGCAAACACTTGGAGATCTATAGCCTCTTGGGATCATGAAGTCCTGTAAAAAAGACAAAAAAAGTCAATACATGAAGAGAAACGGAATGTATACTTACCTGTTACACAGTTGCAGATGAATACAAAGCCAGTAAGAAAGAATTCCAGATGCAGACAACCAAATTCAGCTGGACATCGATAGCCTCTTGGGATCATGAAGTCCTGTAAACAAGACAAAAAAAGTCAATACATGAAGAGAAACGGAATGTATACTTACCTGTTACACAGTTGCAGATGAATACAAAGCCAGTAAGAAAGAATTCCAGATGCAGACAACCACATACAGCTGGACATCGATAGCCTCTTGGGATCATGAAGTCCTGTGAACAAGACAAAAAGAAAGTCAATACATGAAAAGAAACTGAATGTATACTTACCTGTTACAAAGTTGCAGATGAATAGAAAGTCAGAAACGGAAGTCAAGAAACGGAATGTATACTTACTTGTTGCACAGTTGCAGATGAATAGAAAGTCAGTCAGATTGAGTTCCAGATGCAGACAACGGCAAGCACTTGGAGATCGATAGCCTCTTGGGATCATGAAGTCCTGTCAAGAAGTAAGACAAAGAAGAAAATCAAAACATAAAAAGATACTGAATGTATACTTACCTGTTACACAGTTACAGATGAATACACAGTCAGTAAGAAAGAATTCCAGATGCAGACAACCACATACAGCTGGAAACCGATAGCCTCTTGGGATCATGAAGTCCTGTAAATAAGACAAAAAGAAAAAGTCAATACATGAAAAGAAACTGAATGTATACTTACCTGTTACACAGTTGCAGATGAATACAAAGCCAGTAAGAAAGAATTCCAGATGCAGACAACCACATCCAGCTGGACATGAATAGTCTCTTGGGATCATGAAGTCCTGTACACAAGACAAAGAAGAAAGTCAATACATGAAAAGTAACTGAATTTATACTTACCTGTTACACAGTTGCAGATGAAAAAAAAAAGCTAGTAAGCAAGAGTTCCAGATGCAGATAACCATATACAGTTGATGCATAGTCTCTTGGGATCACGAGGTTCTGTGAACAAGTAAGACAAAGAAGAAAGTCAATACATGAAAAGAATCTGAATGCTTACTTACCGATTACACAGTTGCAGATGAATAGAAAGTCAGTCAGATTGAGATCCAGATGCAGACAACGGCAAACACTTGGAGATCGATAGCCTCTTGGGATCATGAAGTCCTGTGAACAAGTAAGACAAAGAAGAAAATCAAAATATGAAAAGAAACGGAATGTATACTTACCTGTAACACAGTTGCAGATGAATAGAAAGTTAGTCAGATTGAGTTCCAGATGCAGACAATGGCAAGAAGTTGGAGATGAATAGTCTCTTGGGATCATGAGGTCCTGTAAACAAGAAAAAAAGAAAGTCAATACATGAAAAGAAACTGAATGCTTACTTACCAATTACACAGTTGGAGATGAATACACAGCCATTAAGAAAGAATTCCAGATGCAGACAACCACATACAGCTGGACATGGACAGACTCTTGGGATCATGAAGTCCTGTGAACAAGTGAGACAACGAAGAAAGTCAATACATGAAAAGAAACTGAATGTATACTTACCTGTTACACAGTTGCAGTTGAAAAAAAGCTAGTAAGCCAGAGTTCCAGATTCAGTCAACCATATACAGTTGATGTATAGTCTCTTGGGATCATGAGGTCCTGTAAACAAGACAAAGAAGAAAGTCAATACATGAAAAGAAACTGAATGTATACTTACCTGTTACACAGTTGCAGATGAATACACAGTCAGTAAGAAAGAATTCCAGATGCAGACAACCACATACAGCTGGAGATCGATAGCCTGTTGGGATCATGAGGTCCTGTAAACAAAAAAAAAAGAAAGTCAATACATGAAAAGAAACTGAATGTATACTTACCTGTTACACAGTTGCAGTTCAAAAAAAGCCAGTAAGCCAGAGTTCCAGATTCAGACAACCATATACAGTTGATGTATAGTCTCTTGGGATGATGAGGTCCTTTGAACAAGTAAGACAAAGAAGAAAGTCAATACATGAAAAGAAATTGAATGTATACTTACCTGTTACACAGTTGCAGATGAATACACAGCCAATAAGACGAAAAATCCAGATGCAGTTAAATAGTCTCTTGGGATCACGAGGTCCTGTGAACAAGTAAGACAAAGAAGAAAGTAAATACATGAAAAGAAACTGAATGTATACTTACCTATTGCACAGTTGCAGATGAATACACAGTCAGTAAGAAAGAATTCCAGTTGCAGACAACCACATACAGCTGGACATGGACCGTCTCTTGGGATCCTGAAGTCCTGTGAATAAGTAAGACAAATAAGAAAGTCAATACATGAAAACAAACTGAATGTATACTTACCTGTAACACAGTTGCAGATTAATACACAGCCAATAAGATGAAAAATCCAGATGCAGACAACAGAAAACAGCTGGAGATGAATAGTCTCTTGGGATCATGAGGTCCTGTAAACAAGTATGACAAAGAAGAAAGTCAATACATGAAAAGAAACTGAATGCTTACTTACCGATTACACAGTTGCAGATGAAAAAAATAAAGCCAGTAAGCCAGAGTTCCAGATTCAGACAACCATATACAGTTGATTTATAGTCTCTTGGGATCACGAGGTACTGTGAACAAGTAAGACAAAGAAGAAAGTCAATACATGAAAAGAAGCTGAATGTATACTTACCTGTTACACAGTTGCAGATGAATACACAGCCATTAAGAAAGAATTCCAGATGCAGAAAACCACAAATAGCTGGACATGGACAGTCTCTTGGGATCATGAAGTCCTGTGAACAAGTGAGACAACGAAGAAAGTCAATACATGAAAAGAAACTGAATGTATACTTACCTGTTACACAGTTGCAGATGAGTACACAGTCAGTAAGAAAGAATTCCAGATGCAGACAACCACATCCAGCTGGACACGGATAGTCTCTTGGGATCATAAGGTCCTGTAAACAAGACAAAGAAGAAAGTCAATACATGAAAAGAAACTGAATGTATACTTACCTGTTACACAGTTGCAGATGAATAGGAAGTAAGTTAGATTGAGGTCCAGATGCAGACAACTGCAAGCACTTGGAGATCGATAGCCTCTTCGGATCATAAAGTCCTGTAAACAAGACAAAAACAAAGTCAATACATGAAAAGAAGCTGAATGTATACTTACCTGTTACACAGTTGGAGATGAAAAAAACGCCAGTAAGCCAGATTCACACAACCATATACAGTTGATGTATAGTCTCTTGGGATGATGAGGTCCTGTGAACAAGTAAGACAAAGAAGAAAGTCAATACATGAAAAGCAATTGAATGTATACTTATCTGTAACACAGTTGCAGATGAAAAGAAACGGAATGTATACTTACCTGTTACACAGTTGCAGATGAATACAAAGCCAGTAAGAAAGAATTCCAGATGCAGACAACCGCATACAGCTGGACATGGATAGTCTCTTGGGATCAGGAGGTCCTGTAAACAAGAGAAAGAAGAAAGTCAATACATGAAAAGAAAATGAATGTATACTTACCTGTTACACAGTTTCAGATGAATAGAAAGTCAGTCAGATTGAGATCCAGATGCAGACAACGGCAAACACTTGGAGATCGATAGCCTCTTGGGGTCATGAAGTCCTGTGAACAAGTAAGACAAAGAAGAAAGTCAAAACATGAAAAGAAACTGAATGTATACTTACCTGTTGCACAGTTGCAGATGAATAGAAAGTCAGTCAGATTGAGTTCCAGATGCAGACAACGGCAAACAATTGGAGATCGATAGCCTGTTGGGATCATGAATTCCTGTCAACAAGTAAGACAAATAAGAAAGTCAATACATGAATAGAAACTGAATGTATACTTACCTGTTACACAGTTGCAGATGAAAAGAAACGGAATGTATACTTACCTGTTGCACAGTTGCAGATGAATACACAGTCAGTAAGAAAGAATTCCAGTTACAGACAAATACATACAGATGGACATGGACAGTCTCTTGGGATCAAGAAGTCCTGTCAACAAGTAAGACAAAGAAGAAAATCAAAAGATGAAAAGAAATTGAATGTATACTTACCTGTTGCACAGTTGCAGATGAATAGAAAGTCAGTCAGATTGAGATCCAGATGCAGACAATGGCAAACACTTGGAGATCGATAGCCTCTTGGGGTCATGAAGTCCTGTGAACAAGTAAGAAAAAGAAGAAAGTCAAAATGTGAAAAGAAACTGAATGTTTACTTAACTGTAACACGGTTGCAAATGAATACACAGCCAATAAGACGAAAAATCCAGGTGCAGCTGAATAGTCTCTTGGGATCACGAGGTCCTGTGAACAAGTAAGACAAAGAAGAAAATCAAAATATGAAAAGAAACTGAATGTTTACTTAACTGTAACACAGTTGCAGATGAATACACAGCCAATAAAACATAAAATCCAGATGCAGACAACGGAAAACAGCTGGACATGGACAGACTCTTGGGATCATAAAGTCCTGTGAATAAGTAAGACAAATAAGAAAGTCAATACATGAATAGAAACTGAATGTATACTTACCTGTTGCACAGTTGCAGATGAATACACAGTCAGTAAGAAAGAATTCCAGTTACAGACAAATACATACAGCTGGAAATGGACAGTCTCTTGGGATCAAGAAGTCCTGTCAACAAGTAAGACAAAGAAGAAAATCAAAAGATGAAAAGAAACTGAATGTATACTTACCTGTTGCACAGTTGCAGATGAATAGAAAGTCAGTCAGATTGAGTTCCAGATGCAGACAACGGCAAACACTTGGAGATCGATAGCCTCTTGGGATCATGAAGTCCTGTCAACAAGTAAGACAAAGAAGAAAGTCAATACATGAAAAGAAACTGAATGTATACTTACCTGTTACACAGTTGCAGATGAATACACAGCCATTAAGAAAGAATTCCAGATGCAGACAACCACAAATAGCTGGACATGGACAGTCTCTTGGGATCATGAAGTCCTGTGAACAAGTGAGACAACGAAGAAAGTCAATACATGAAAAGAAACTGAATGTATACTTACCTGTTACACAGTTGCAGATGAGTACACAGTCAGTAAGAAAGAATTCCAGATGCAGACAACCACATCCAGCTGGACACGGATAGTCTCTTGGGATCATGAGGTCCTGTAAACAATACAAAGAAGAAAGTCAATACATGAAAAGAAGCTGAATGTATACTTACCTGTTACACAGTTGGAGATGAAAAAAAAGCCAGTAAGCCAGATTCACACAACCATATACAGTTGATGTATAGTCTCTTGGGATCATGAAGTCCTGTGAACAAGTAAGACAAAGAAGAAAGTCAATGCATGAAAAGAAACTGAATGTATACTTACCTGTTACACAGTTGAAGATGAAAAGAAACGGAATGTATACTTACCTGTTACACAGCTGCAGATGAATACACAGTCAGCAAGAAAGAATTCCAGATGCAGACAACCACATACAGCTGGACAAGGACAGTCTCTTGGGATCATGAAGTCCTGTGAACAAGTCAATACATAAAAAAAACTGAATGTATACTTACCTGTTACAAAGTTACAGATGAATACAAAGCCAGTAAGAAAGAATTCCAGATGCAGACAACCACATCCAGCTGGACAAGGACAGTCTCTTGGGATCATGAGGTCCTGTAAACAAGACAAAAAAAGTCAATACATTAAGAGAAATGGAATGTATACTTACCTGTTACACAGTTGCAGATGAAAACAAAGCCAGTAAGAAAGAATTCCAGATGCAGACAACCACATACAGCTGGACATCGATAGCCTCTTGGGATCATGAAGTCCTGTAAACAAGACAAAAAGAAAGTCAATACATGAAAAGAAACTGAATGTATACTTACCTGTTACACAGTTGCAGATGAATACACAGTCAGTCAGATTGAGTTCCAGATGTAGACAACGGCAAACACTTGGAGATCGATAGCTTCTTGGGGTCATGAAGTCCTGTGAACAAGTAAGACAAAGTAGAAAGTCAATACATGAAAAGAAACGGAATGTATACTTACCTGTTACACAGTTGCAGATGAATACACAGTCAGTAAGAAAGAATTCCAGACGCAGACAACCACATACAGCTGGACATGGACAGACTCTTCGGATCATGAAGTCCTGTGAAAAAGTAAGACAAAGAAGAAAGTCAATACATGAAAAGAAACTGAATGTATACGTACCTGTTACAGAGTTGCAGATGAATAGAAAGTCAGTTAGATTGAGTTCCAGATGCAGACAACGGCAAACACTTGGAGATCGATAGCCTCTTGGGATCATGAAGTCCTGTCAACAAGTAAGACAAAAAAGAAAATCAAAATATGAAAAGAATCTGAATGTTTACTTACCTGTAACACAGTTGCAGATGAATACAAAGCCAATAAGACGAAAAATCCAGATGCAGATGAATAGTCTCTTGGCATAATGAGGTCCTGTAAACAAGACAAAGAAGAAAGTCAATACATGAAAAGAAACTGAATGCTTACTTACCTACTACACAGTTGCAGATGAATAGAAAGTCAGTCAGATTGAGATCCAGACGCAGACAACGGCAAACACTTTGTCTTACTTGTTGACAGGACTTCATGATCCCAAGAGGCTATCGATCTCAAAGTGTTTGCCGTTGTCTGCGTCTGGATCTCAATCTGACTGACTTTCTATTCATCTGCAACTGTGTAACAGGTAAGTAAGCATTCAGTTTCTTTTCATATTTTGATTTTCTTCTTTGTCTTACTTGTTGACAGGACTTCATGATCCCAAGAGGCTATCGATCTCAAAGAAGAAAATCAAAATATGAAAAGAAACTGAATGTATACTTACCTGTTACACAGTTGCAGATGAATACACAGCCATTAAGAAAGAATTCCAGATGCAGATGAAGAGCAAGTTAGTTGATTGAGAAACATCCAACCAAGAAAAACGCATTTTTAGCTAAACAAAAAAACAAAACACTTTTCGGTTGAGAGTCATATCTCATATGAAGACATATTAGAAAAGCCTATTATCTTTTGAAAATAACAAAATCTGACATGTGTGACTGTCATTGTAAGGCCAAGTAGGAAGGCATTAAGAATCAGTCCAAAAAATAATTATATCAGACAAAGTATTTATGAGTGTAGGACTTACAGGTCTGATATGATGGAGTTACAGCAAAGGATTAAACATTTTTAATCAATAATAAGGCCAGTGAATGTCAGTTTTCTTGGCTGGGTATTTTCACAGCTGCTGTATCTTGTTTGGTGTTTCTGGGCTTTACAGCTCTTTATGTCAAGTGTAAACAGATCCAAAGTGTCATTCTCAGTGCTGATTACATCTGAAATTAACCATAAACCAGAGGTGAGTGGCTAGCAACAGGGTAATGCAGCTCAACACATGTTTTAGTTTACTACACACCCATGTCGCCTCTCCAAAGTCACAGTGATTCTAAAGTCACTCAATACAAAGCACTTAAAAACCAAACCATAAAACACTGCTTAAATCACAAATACATTAATAAAGACTTTGAGCCCATTTCCCTGAAACGGTTCACCCATTAAAGATAATAGACAAAGAAGGTTGGGAGCAGGTGGCTAGTGTTTTCTTACCTGACTGGTGTGACTGGGTAGGGCCAGTAAGTCCTGGCATAGCACCTTCTCTATGTTCCTGGAGAGTACAACAGATCCCAGGCAGCACATGTGAAGCCTTTCTCGGTGGTAAAGGACCAGACATCAAACCTGCAATCAGCAGTGGAGTGCAAAAAGTCTGCAGAATGGCTTGCTCCCTCATCAGTAGGTAAGCAAGTGGCCCAGAGACGACAATCCTGGCGTCTGTCTTCTTTCAAACTGTGTCTTGAATCTAGTGCACTAGTGGCACCGTGACACTGCGGCATTACCCTTTGGGCCCTATATTTAAGAGTGTCTTACAATAAAATTTTCAACAGTGAGAACGCCGCCCTTAGTAGTTGTCCTCATTGCTGGAGCATGCAGAGCCATAGACAAACTGCTGAAGACATTTAATTGGTTAGAGAGGTGAAAACCAGCTGTGGGGGTGTAGAAAACCTCTGTTTTCCATGGTCAAGATGATGCTTGCAGGGCTGCTCCATGGCCACCATTGTCTTTGAAGAAAAAACACAGAGGTTAGTTAGTTAGTAAAGCAAAGTAATGTAAAGTAACACACATTGTTTATCTTAGCCAGTTTTAATCTTGGAATACACTATCAATAGCTATCAGCTGGGATACAGACAGACAGAAAGAGCATTGTGGATGGATGGAGAGAGAAAAGAGTTGTAAGGGAACAAGACAGGAAAACAAACCCCAGAAACTTACTAAACTCTGTTAACATGGCTGCACCTAATCTCACCCCCAATACCCAACTTCACCACTTTCACCATTGGTACTATTTTCATATGTTTCTAAGACTAGAACAAGCTGAATTTAAAAGAACAGGTCATGTGTTTGTACATCCAAGCACATTTTCACTAGAGTTTGGGGAGCTCAGTCAAGTTAGTTTGATATTGGATCTGCAGATATTTACTTCTCCCCTGCTCTCACTCACAATGTCCTAACATCTCTGACATGATTTTTTTAAACAATAGAGAACAGATAAACTGCAATCACTAAATATTCTTCTCAAAATGAAAAGACTGGAAATGTTGAGGAAATATAATCAAAATAGCCAGAATTCTTGCAGCAGGTGCCGTAGATGGTAAAAGAACGTCTATAAAGTGTGGATACCGAAAACTCTCACAGAGATAAGGAGCTGCTGGTGTTAGTTAAAAAGACAGTCAAACCTACTGAAGAACAGAGACTAAATAAAAATCAATGACTAACCTTAACTTCCTCACTTTTAAGGAATGGATATATTTTAGCACTTTAGACAATATAAACATGCATGTAGCACATTTTTATAACGAATAAATCATTACTGTGACACTGTCATAAAATATGCCTATTTGAACCATTTTTAAATAATATTGTTCCAGTAAAACATCCATATAGCTTACACATCTAAAGTCAGCTGTAGTGTACAGAGACACATCTGATAAATATACTACAACCCTTAGAATAGCCAGATTACAATTTGCTAACAAATGCTTAAGAGATCCTGGAGAATTCTGGAGAAAGGTCTTGTGGACAAATGAGACTAGGATTAACCTATATCAGAGTGATGGAAAGACAGAAATTGTGGATTGCTCACTCGCGCTTCAAGGGAGGTAAAATTTAGTTTGCACTCACCCTCTTATTAACGGTACATACTTGGAGCCCATAGGAACCATCCAAAACATAGGTGTTGGAAAGCTCCCACAAAGGTGTTTGTACTTCAGAAATCTTTCTTTCTGAAGTCATTTTATAATCCTGGGTGTTTCCTTGTGAAAGTAAAGTCTGAACTGTGCAAGTCCTCAGTTTGAGTTGCTGAGAGTCAATTTAGGAGTGATCCCTTTATCCTACAGAGTGCTCTGTGTGTAAGTTTATTCTAATGTCCATATGAAAGCACAAAACCTCATGAATAAAAACATACACAAGGCTTGGCTGAACATATAAGGAAACGTACAACTTACTTAGAACCTATAGTTCCATCAGTAATCTTCATTACAGTGAAGTTAGCCACAGCTAAACCTTTGCTAAAGCATGGTTCTCTCCTTTTGGCTTGTAACCTGGCCTACTTCCAATATACTGCCACATAGTGGATGGAGTAGGAATTACCATGTAAAATGCCATCTGTTGCAACAATGGAGTCACATGGGTATCAGCTATGGCTTCAAGTTGTAGGACTTTTTATGGCATTATAGACGATAGGCAAGTGGCTTAAAGGTCCAACCACAACAGGCCCAATGAGACATAAAGAACCAGCACAACAGGCCCAGTGAGACTAGGGATGCACCTATCAGATATTAGGATCGGATATGTGTCCCTATATTAACAACGACCCCTTTTGGTCTCACTGACTTAATATTTCAGAATTACTTATTTTAGTGACAAATAAATAGCAATTTAATACATTCATATCTGTGTGTTAATTTGTTGTATTTTATTTTACAAACATGGTGAGGTAAACAGTTTATTTTTTTAACAATGTATCGGATCAATATTGTGTATCGATCGATAAGTTTATGTATTGGTATAGAAACTGAACAATGTTGGTGCATCATTAAATGTAACATATAGGAAACAGTTAAAGTGACAATTAAATAGTTTAATTGTCACTTTAACAGGTAAGGACACCAGTTTCTCTCAGAGAACTTTAACTTTGATTAAAAACAAAATAATAATACTGTCTTGCAGACATCTGATTGATGTCATTTATGGCTGATTTACCGTTACAGTAACTTGATCACAATATTCTGCAAAATAAAATGTAGTAGTTTACTATAGCTCCACTGAATATTGGTTTTGTTTGTTGGTTTTATTTGGTTTCCTAAGAGGAATCTGTAACAGGAACAGGTCATTGTAATTTTATGTGTTACCCAGGTTTTAAATGTTCAGAACATTAAAATCAGATGCAAAGCAAAAAACAATAAATAAATAAAAGCAAAAAAACTTTTAAAAATAATACAACGTGAATAAACTGCTCAAAACAGCCATTAAAGCAGATAGAAAATGACTTACTGATAAGTAAGGTAAATAAAACGAGCCTTAAATGACAGCCAATAGCTTGTTGCCAAGACTGGTCTGCGTCAGAGACGGCCAATCAGCGCTCAGGGGGGCGTTACCTCGGCTCCTCCGCTAGAGACGTGCTGTGGATCCGAAAAAAGGTGAGAACGGCAGAGTGAAACACGATGGAAAGTTTTATTAAACTTTGTTTCATAAAATCGCTCATAAAGGTGAACGTTGAGAAGTACGACTGAAACGACGATTTGGATTTAGTCTGCATTTGATTTTGTGAGTGTAATAGGTGAAGCTTTTGGTGCAAATAGTTCAAAAGATTAAAAAGAAAAGCCTGTAGAGTTGAGGCTAACATGCTTAGGGGTCAAGGGGTCATGAGCGAGTGGGCAGTGCTGGCCACCATTTCATGCTGCTAATGAGAGTTTTATATTGAAAGAGGGAAGAAAAAATTGCTTTACTTTGTAAATGTAGTATTATGTGTATCTATTAAGGCGCTGTTTTTGGGAACAGGTCAGTTTTTTCTGGGTGTAATTTTACTCTACTCTGCAATCTGGCTGCACCTGCGTGAACACTCTGCAGCAGTAGTGGCGTGGTGGCGCTGTAAAGTAATCAGTACAGTGCACCGGGGAAGATGCCGCCAAAATTCTGCGTGCTGTGAGCTGCAGATAAAAGTCTTACCACACAGTGCGTCTCACCTGTGGAGCTGTGTCTCTAAAAGCAGCTCAGAACTCAAAGCTAACTTCAGGTTCGCCTGTATCAGGGTTGAGTGCAGAAACAGTCCTAAAGCTTCCTCTGTGAAACTGATACTGCAGCACGCACACTGTTTCCTCTCCCGAGGCCCCGTCTCAAATCAGTCCCTCTTCACTATGTAGTGCACTTTATGGGTCATATAAAAATAGCAGCATCTCCACCAAACAGAGCATGATATGTGTGATCAAGTCATTTCTACTCAGCAGTCGGTTCTACAATTTCCTATTTAGGCTCTCAGAATCATCAGAGACACTTTTCACCTCAAAAGGCACTTGGTGGTCAGTTTGAAGACACTAACCTGTGTGCTGTCCACACCAAAAGAATCACCCTTCTGCTTAAACACCTCCAGCTGGTCGGCAGAGAGCGCACAAACCAGGGCAGTGACTTTTACTTTTTATTTGATTTTGATAGTTAAATCACTTAGGAGCTCGCTGAAGTAATGCTAATGTACCAACAGCTGTGCTAGCTAGCTAGGTTAGCAAGTGCTGCTTTCTCAATAAAGCTGTACAGGAAGATCATGGTCATCTTAGCTCCTTTTATTTGAAACAGATTTAGAAGGCATATTAATAATAGAAGCACTTTATAATTGTGTAATTGCATACTGTAGTTCATCTGTTTCTCTGCATACTTTCACCCTGTTCTTCAGTGGTGAGGACCACCACAGAGCAGGTATTCTGTGGGAGGTGAGCTTTTTATAGCACTGCAGTGTTAAATGTCTGGACGAGTCCAGAACAAATGTGTAAACTGCTCGTTTGGAGCGATAAAAGCAACATTCCTGCAACATCCTCAAATCTGAATGTCCAGATCACTTTTCAGAGGTTTTGATGGCCGATTCTAAAGTCGTGATGAGCGGCAAGTTAGCATGGTGACATTCGTCAAAGTGGTACGTGCCAGTGGATGGCATTTTCGGATGGTGCAGTGGCCACTTCCTAGTGCCAGATGCTGATTAGGAACTGAACCCCCTTTCAAAATGTGCCTGAGCTCTTTACCTACTGGATAGGCTTGACTATCCAGGAGTGGCTAAATGTTTACATAAGATACAACTGATTTTGTTAGATGAACAGAATTACTGACACATTTGATTCATTTTGTTGCTCTTGGCGTGCAGGTATCCCACCAATGCAGAGTAATAATTTTATTCTTTTATTATTGTTGATCACAGAAGAGTAGTTGGTGTAATATTGGTGGGGAGATTTGAGTAATTCTCTTGTTTTGGTTGAGACTGAGAACTTGTGTCTTTGCTAAAGGAATGCATTGTTGGAGAGGATGCTACGCCTGAGGCCCACGTTAAGGTGTTGCGTGAAAAGTACAGGACGACACAACCTGATTTAATGATCGTGAAGGACCACATGAAGACTTTTGCATTGGCAGCATGGAGAAAGGGGTTTGGCCATTGAAAATGTATACTTGTGTCTTTAATAGTCTATTATAAGATATTTTTGGCTATTCAAGGTTTTTACTCTTCACTACTGCCTTCATCACTACACTTTATTGCAACTATATAATGAAACTTTCGTGTATTTTCTGCTTTTATCTTACAGTTGTATGATGAGTTCAATGCCATCCATCCTTTAATGGTGTACGTTTGTCACTGCTTCACCTGAAACAATGCTGGGAGTTTAGCTCTAAAGGCCTCCTAGGTGATCTTCAAGAGATGCTCGTCAAAAGTGTAAGCACACAATTTTTTTATCTTTACCAGCAGACCTACAGACCTACTCTTAATTTCATTGATACTCTCAGACATGTACAGTTTCAGGAAAAGGTGCTTCAGTGTGTATCTAATATTACACTAAATGATGTTTAGTATTCCCTTGATGTTTGTGTAATGGGCCATCTGCATAGTAAAGTGATTTCATTGTGGAAGATCTTACTTACTAAACTTGGACACTCTGTGGGTTCTGTGTGGTAAAATGTTGCTTCTGGTTTCTGGTGGGTGCTTTTCTTTTTAATAAGGCTTAATTTTCTCTGGAGTATAAATGTAACCATTTGATATGGATTCTTTGAGTATGGCATACATTTAGCCATGTTAGGATGATTTTTTTTTTTAGCTGGTATAATAAAACCTTTTTTGCTTTATTTCATTGTTTTGTTTGCTGTGAGTGCCACATTTGAATAGTATTGAGTCTAATTGTTTTTGTTTGTTTGATGCTCTTTCAATTAATGCTAAAGTTGTGTATGTTTACTACTAAATAAACAGCATAGACAAACATTGTGAACATGTGTGGATATTTCAGGTACACTTTAGTCACACTAGGGTCCAGAGTGGCTTGTCACTGGGGTAGTGCCTCTAAAAGCACTGGTTGGTACCTTTTTAAAAGGGGATACAGTTGTACCATAATTTAAAGGTACATTTTAGCCTCATAGGGTTCTACAGAAGCACGAAGCCTTGGTGTAGTCATGGATGATCAGTTATCGTACTCAAGTCATGTTGCAAACATAACTCGGTCCTGCAGATTTCTTCTGTACAACATCAGGAGAATTCGACCCTTCCTCTCTAGAGAGGCCGCCCAGGTGCTTGTTCAGTCTCTCGTCACTTCCAGACTTGATTACTGCAACTCTCTTCTGGCTGGTCTCCCTCTGCGCACCATCAGGCCCCTGCAGCTCATCCAGAATGCAGCGGCACGGGTCGTCTTCAATGTCCCTAAATTCAGCCATGTCACTCCACTGCTGCGTTCTCTCCACTGGCTTCCTGTAGCTGCCCGCATCAGATTCAAAACCCTGACGCTGGCCTACAAAGCCAAGACTGGACCAGCCCCTCCGTACTTGATGGCAATGGTCAAAAGCCGGTCTGCACCAAGAGCCCTTCGAGCTTCAAGTACGGCTCGGCTCGACCCGCCATCCCTCAAAATCCGCGGAAGACAAGCGTCCAGACTTTTTTCTGTCCTGGCACCAAAGTGGTGGAACGAGCTTCCCCTGGGTGTCCGAACGGCCGAGTCGCTCGCTGTCTTCAAACGCAGACTGAAGACCCACCTCTTCAGAGAGTACTTGGGCGAATAGAGTACTATGGTCGCCTTATTGTATTGTGTTTAGTAATGTCTAAGCTTAGAGGTATCTTTGAATTATTAGTCTATTCTAACTAGCTAAGGTTTCTTTCTTGGGTAAATAGCAAAGCACTTTGTAAGTCGCTCTGGATAAGAGCGTCTGCTAAATGCCGTAAATGTAAATGTAAATGTAACAGTCTAACAGTGGATTAGGGCTGCCCGTGGTGATTGTGTGGCTTTAAGCAGATGTGAAGGACGATTCACCACAAGAATACAGCCAAACACTTTCAGGTAAGTTCCAGTGGTATGTAATGTTGAATTTGTGTAGAAATCAAAAGAGAGTACACGCAACAAAAACAAAAAATAGACGAGCTAGATAGTACACTCTTTGTACAACAAGGCCTCAGCTGCCTTCATCTGAGGGCTGCAAAGCCTCACGCACGTCTACTATTGCTTCAGCCTACTCCGTGCAAGCTGAACCCCCTTATTGCCTCCTACACAGCCCTTTTAAGATGTATGCTGAAATTGATCCAACTCGCACAAAACATTAAAGTATGAGAAGTCAGTAAAAGAATAACCGTAAAGTTAAGCTAGCTGTAATCAAGGAAACACCTGCATTTAGTTCTCCTTCCATTAAAGCAAGATTATACAAATTTAGGCTTTGGTGATAATGATTTAGTACCACAGTGAAGTTAATAGAAATAGAAATAAACCCATATAAATAAGCAAACAAGAGCATGTCATCATTATTATGGCTTAGTACTAAAGTAAAGCAGATGATTGCATGACAGAACAGCACTGACCACAGAATACCTCAAAATGGCCGTTAACTCTTCATCTAAGGTGTGTTTTGAGTTGAATTTAGTAAAAACAAGTCTTTCTGAATGTGTGTTTACACACATTTGATGGGACAGTGCAACACTGCTGAAAGTTAATCCTGCTTTTCTGAACACTATTTAATGTTTGTGTTTTATCATGTGCTGATCATTATAACAGTGAGGCACACAGGAACTTTCACTGTCACTATGGCTAATTTACACTTTGCCATTTAGGCCAGTAAGATGCTTTAAAGAAGTATTTTGTAGACATATGTATATGTGTGTCTGCAGGTGTGGAGGTCCATGGTATAACATGTGAATTTGCACAACCAGTTCTACTCAGCGCTCAACCACGACTGATCGTCTTGTTCAGCAGTGGCACTTCGAGAGATGCCTGGGACTTACGATCGCCAAGTATGGGATTTACTGCCATTTTTACTGCCAATATTGAACATGTTTGTGTGGATGTTTCAGAGTATTGCAGCACAAAAACAAAGTAGTAAGCTGACTTAAAATAGAGCAACTCCAACAAAGGTGCAGAGTTAAATTGAGAGGAACATAAGTTGATGCAGTAGATTAAAATGTTTGTGCATGTATCATTGTTGGGAAGGCCTAGCCTGCAGTGAAGTGCCAGAATAGTGACTGGAATGGGCGTCACTGTCTTGTTGGATGCACATGTGCATAAATCTTCCATAAATGTACACTGACCAGCCATTTCTTTTCACCACTGTGTTTGATCCAGTTGTACCAGAGAGTTGCACGGCCCCTAACTTTTTATCTCTAGGGGTCAACCTAACCAAACACAAAAGAGCCTGTCACTATCAAAAGTCTTCAACCTTGATTGTGGTTAAAGCATAGTTACAGCACAGTGCTCATGTGTCTGAGACTCGTGAATTAATTAGGCAGTTGAGAATGTTGGCAGTCCCAAAAACTTGGCCCTGCCATCTATGGATGCTTAAAGATGCTTCCTCTCCACCTGCGCTGAGATGCCTTCAAGACCTGCAATGCAAAACCCACTGGTGTGAAAATATCAATTATTATAGTGCAAGCAAGTAATAAATTAAATAAACTTGATGTGTATTCCAGGATTTCACATAATTGTGTTATATCTGACAACTGTGTTAAGATATACTTTTAAATTACGAAACAGTATGATCAATATTTTGATTATCATATAGTTTTGAATTTCAACTTGTCAGATTCTCTTCTGTCCACAGGTCTTGATTATTCAGGAGTGGCTACGAAATGTATTAATGAGGCTCTGACCAACCTCATCCACAGTTCTTGTTGAGTCCACTTTTTCACACTTCTTGTGATACCACTTACAGTGCCCATTGCAATCACCTGCCCAGATTTTTTCCTGTCCACAGCCCTCTATGATTCTGAAGTGGCTATGAAGTTCATTAATGAGGCGATCACCATCTTCATTCACAGATCTTGGTGAGTCCACTTCATCACACTTGTTTTATGCTGTTTACAGAGCCCATGACATAGTTTGTCCAAAGTAGCTTATTTACACAGCCCTCAATGATTCAACTTCATTAATGAGGCTGTTACCAACCTCATTCACAGTTTTTGGTCCACTTGGTCCACTTGGTCCACTTTATCACGTTCCATTTCCTTTCGTTTATGGTACCATTTACAATTGAGTGGACTGATGCTCTTGTGTGCTCTAGATATTTTGGAAATTGCTAAACCACTTTATCCACAGTTGTTGGTGAGTCCACTTCATCACAGTCCCTGATGGACTGCTTACAGTGCCCATTACAATCGACTGCCCAGATTCTCTTTTGTCCACAGCCCTTTTTGATTCAGAAGTGGCTACGAACTTCATATATGAGGCTTTCGCCAACATCGTCCACTGTTCTTGGTACAATCGCCTGCCCAGATTCTCTTCTGTCCACAGTGTTACTGTTACATTCAAGACATAGGTGATCCTGTGATCCAGTATTGCATATTTGATACTGTTAGTGCTGCCATCTGGTGGCCTGTTTCTTGTTGTTTTTGTTTTTCTCTCTCTCCCTCTCCTGGTGAAACAACTGATTGGAAACAGCTGATCTCAATGCGTGTGCTGGTTGGCTGCAGTGTCTGAGCTTTGTCATTGAAATGGTGCCATTGGCGTTTATCTAGTCGCCCATGGCGTTCTCACCATGTGGCCAAAGGTGGTTGTGATTGAGGCTGTTCAAGATTGTTAGAAATCCGGCGTCCAGGAGACAGATTCAGGAGTCAGGAGACTGGATCTTCAGTGTTGATGAGTTTATTGATACACACAGAGATGTACAACTCGATCGGTCACGGTCAACCCAGTCTGATTAGGAGTATTTTGAGAGGGCCTTATATACATTGGAAATTGTGGGAGGAGAAAGGTTGATGAAGAGGAGTTTAAGGAGGGGTAGGAGGGGGATGAAGGGTAGGTCACTTGGAGTATCAACAATAGGGGGTCATAGTTATCACTTTAAAGAGGGGTAGGAGGTGGGTGAAGTTGAGGGCACTTGGAGTGTCAACAATAGGGGGTGATAGTTATCACTTTAAAGAGGGGTAGGAGGTGGGTGAAGTTGAGGGGGGGGGGGGGTTATGATATACAAAGAGAGAGAGTGACCACTTTAGGCCGGCAGATGAAGGGTAACAAAAGGTGAGACAAAGGATTAAGATAACCATTTGATAACAAGTTGAAACCACATGAAAGTAATGTTAGAAAAGACCATATTTTCTCTCAATTCCCCCTTTGATTCTCCCTCATGGAGAATCACAAAACAATATTAAGACTACTAAGTACAATACATATGTACAATAAGAAGTCGAAAACAAAAACAAACAAAATAAACAAAATAAAAGGCAATAACTATACAAAAACAGGGCAGTGCCTATTTCTATATTATTATGCTAAAGAATGTCACATTGAAGTTGTCCATGGCTGCAACTTCCTGAAAAATACCATAGAGAGTTTTCTTCTGTGTCTGTGAGCAGTCACAGTGTGTGTCCAAGTTATGTTTGTGAACATCAGCCGATGGTAGATCATCCAAGTAGTCCAGTGGTCAGTTGGTTCTTCGAGTCTGAAGCTTGGGTGCAATGTGTAAACTATTCTTGCCATTCTCAATGAACAGGAGCACTGTCTGGCTCCAACTGATCTGTAACACAGAAGTAACATTGCGCAGTAAACTGTTCATTGTTGTTGGGAATTTTTTACCATTAGTATACCTGCTCATCCCCACTATCTGTCCCTCAGAGGAGGCTGCTATGGTAATGCATAGTGTGTTAAAAGTCTTCACCAAAGGGTTGGCCCCTATGGCATAAAAACCATAGTTCTTCCCTGAGGCTCTGTGCATTACCCACCTCTTCTCTTTACTGACCCTATTATTTCGTTCTGATGAGCAGATACAACCTTACAGTAAGAAACATGAATAACTGTTTCCTTTACATTTCACTGCTGAATCAGTGATTAGCATAACCTGAAATGGGCCACCCCATCTAAGTTCTAAGGACTGTTCGTCACTGTTTCCTCACCAAGATCCATTGACCTTTCAGCAAGTAGCACAGTTTTGGCTAACTAATCTTGTTAGTTATATGAACTTAGCATTCCTCAAACGTGTGAAAACATTTTTGCTACACTACTGTAACCAGGTAGTGTGATGCTAGTGTCACATCATCTGGAGACCTTTTCACACCATTATTTAGCCATATCTATTATTTCACAGATCAGTGGTTCACTCTAGTGTTCACTCTAAATGTACAATAGGGCCATGTTGCCCAGGGTTATCTTTAAGCAGATCGTATAGTGTTTTTTTTTTTTTAAATGTAGCATTACTTACAAGGCCTAAGAAAGCTTGGCAATTAGTGCACTGTGCTTGGCAGTGGCATTGCGATAACTGCAGCTTCTCTACAAGGCACAATTCCTCTAGAACCCTGGGTAACAAATTGTCCAGAGTGTGTACACCATCACACCACAACTGAACTGCATCAGGACTGACCTTATGTCCCTTGCTTACATAAAAAAACAGTAAAAAAGAATCAATAAGTGCATTTATGCATTTGATATGCATTTTCTCATTCACACTACTTGGGTGTCATTAACATGATACAGTAAGTATGGTGAGTTCAATTCTGTGGACTGTTTAGTTTAAACCACAGCAGGAGGAACTGTTGATGTCCCTATGACTCTCTGTATTCCATTGAATATCAGAAACAACTGCTCTGTGACTCCCTGCAAGGTCCTTAACGTCAAAGACAATTGCTCTTGTGAAATCCCTGCTGGGCTTCCCTGTGAAAACCCCCCAGAATAATTTCCCACTAGGTTGTCTCTCAACCTTGCACCCTTATTGTGGCTATCTGCCCGCTTTTTGCGACATACTCTAGAAAAGTGACCAATTTGATGACAGTAATGACACTGTTTCTTCTTATTAGAGAACCTCTTGCTTGCATCTGAGTTAGAGCTAGTCTCTGTGAGGACATGGATTGATGCTGGAACATGGCATGGTTCTAGATCAATGTCCAATCGGTCAAGTTCATTCTTAAGGTCACTCCACTTGGTTTGCCGCCAATTTGGAACAGCAGTCACCAGAGCTTGTTTTAGATCTGTCCGTAGTGACTCAACCAGCTGTCCAAAATGGGGACCATCAGTTGTACTGTCAATGTTATCACCATTGTATTGATGAATACCTGAGTGACGCAAAAAGACTCTTTCAAACCTCTCACAGAAGTCTGCTGCAGACTCTCCCTTTCTTTGTCTACATTTGGTTATCTGTGTCCAGTCAGTTGTTTTATGGCATTGACAGCTAATCCAATCATTGAATGCTTTCCATCCCCCTTCAAGGTTCTGGCCATTGTTACCCATAGCATTTAACACCTTTTTAGCAAGCTGTCTACTGTCTGCAACGTTAAGTACCTGGCTTGCTATAGCTACAGCATCATTGGGGTGCAAAGAGTAGAGATTCCTTTTCTTATGCATGAGGTCAATGAAATCAAGCCCCATTTTCCTTGGATGCTTAAACTCCTTAGACAACTTGTCCAAAGTATCTGCATCTAAAGGAACATGACCAATTTCTACACTGGTTTCAGTACCTCGGCATTTTGCGTGATTAAGTACTTCAGAAGATACAATGGTTACAGGTCTCATCTGAACTCGCCTTGCACTAGCATGTTCAGAACCCTCGTCAGAGGATGAAGATTCTGATCCATCAGAATGAACAGTCTCATTGCCTTTGTCGTTTACAGATAATTCAGGATACAGCCTTACTGTTACTTGAGAATCTCCATCCTCTGTGTAACATGGCTGACCTGCTGGAGGGGCAACAGAAGGACACTGGCACCTTGATTTAGTTTTACAACTAGCATGCTGCTGTTCAACTTCTGACAGGTTTTGCTGAAGTGTCTTACATGTTCTTTTGGCATTTATGGTAGCTGTTTTATGCCGTCTGCATTCACTAATTAGTTCTAAGATCTTTCCCTGAGCTTCCTTTAACTCATCTTCCATATACTTTAACTTGCATTTCCAATATTGCTTAATTACAAAAAGACACTTCTTCACTGAGTCATGCTTAAGGCCATAACCTAAAGCTACCTTACACTCAGCAAAAGTCCATTCTCTATCAGCAGAGAAACCTTTGGATGAAAAGTACTGAGTTATCTTTTGCTCATTAATCTGTTTTTTCACTATGCCATTGATTACCTTTTCAAAATCAGAATCAGTCCACTGAGGCATTTCAGTCCCTCCCTTAACTAAGGTGCTGCTTTTATAGTTAAGAGGCTTCCATGAGTCTTTACCAAGATTCTGAGTATGTTGGCCTTTTCTGGACATAGTGAGGAAACAGGAGAACAAAACCAAGTTTTCTTCTTATTAACTACAGAAGAACAAAAACACAACTCATCAGTAACAAACAAACCTCTCTCTGTTCAGAGAGGATTCTGGTTACAAACGTTACGTTTAACAGTAACAAAACAAACTTCTCTCCTTTAGAGAGGATAACAGCCACAAAACACTAGGTTTTTATCAGTGACAAACAACAAAACTTCCCTCATAAACAGAGAGGATAACAGCCACAAACACTAGGTTTCTATCAGTGACAAACAACCAAACTTCCCTCAAAAACAGAGAGGATAACAGCCACAAAACACTAGGTTTCTATCAGTGACAAACAGATAACTTCTCTTCTTTCAGAGAGGCTAACACTTACTGACTCCTCTGTCTCAGGAAACCAGAATTTCTCTTAGATTCGAAATGGCGTTTACTCACCAAGAAGGTTTCAGTAGGCCATCCGGGTCACGGCACCAAATTGTTAGAAATCCGGCGTCCAGGAGACAGATTCAGGAGTCAGGAGACTGGATCTTCAGTGTTGATGAGTTTATTGATACACACAGAGATGTACAACTCGATCGGTCACGGTCAACCCAGTCTGATTAGGAGTATTTTGAGAGGGCCTTATATACATTGGAAATTGTGGGAGGAGAAAGGTTGATGAAGAGGAGTTTAAGGAGGGGTAGGAAGGGGATGAAGGGTAGGTCACTTGGAGTATCAACAATAGGGGGTCATAGTTATCACTTTAAAGAGGGGTAGGAGGTGGGTGAAGTTGAGGGCACTTGGAGTGTCAACAATAGGGGGTGATAGTTATCACTTTAAAGAGGGGTAGGAGGTGGGTGAAGTTGAGGGGGGGGGGTTATGATATACAAAGAGAGAGAGTGACCACTTTAGGCCGGCAGATGAAGGGTAACAAAAGGTGAGACAAAGGATTAAGATAACCATTTGATAACAAGTTGAAACCACATGAAAGTAATGTTAGAAAAGACCATATTTTCTCTCAAGATATATAACATGACAATTCACAGTTTGATGTATGTGGATCTATTGTAGCCTACTGTTTTCTGTGTCATTATGTACTTGTTGATGTCCAAGTGGTTTAATCATAGTCATGTTTGTAGTGGTGAGTGCCATTTACTATTTTAATTTCATTTATTATTTTTCATTTATTATTCTCTTGCTTCATGTTGGGGAGGCAGGTAAGGCCATTGTATTTTGTTTTATTATTTTTTAGTTAGGTTAGTTAGTAAGGAGGGATGTCATGTGTGTCTGTAATTTTGGCCTTTGCTCACCCTGATGCTATATGATGTTGACTGTGGTCTTGTTATGTTTGCCTATAATACTACATTTTCATTTGAGCATTAAATCTGTTTCTTTATGGTTTGTTTATCTCCTCAAGCCCTAAACTAGTTTTTTTTATGAAATGGTTTAATAAACTGGGCTGTAAGATTACTCAAAAATTGACTAACTTTACAAGACTTTAACAAAGCAAAACTTCACCAAAAGTGAAGTAGAAAAGAAAAACGTAGGCCAGAGTTATAAGAAAAAGTAGGCCAGAGTTATAAGAACTGCTTTTTATTGGAATTTAAAAACCTGAATGTTCTTATACGACTGAAGACGTGTCGAGGTTCTTCTGTTCCCTGTATGCTCTGTGACTAATTTGCTGAACAAGTAGATCTATCTGAGATGTTTCCAAGCTGTTTTAAGCCTGCGTCTGAGATGAACACTGTATGTGAACTTTTACATTCTGAATTTTTAGTTGAAAGTAAGTCAGAAGATGCTGAAAATGATTTCACATCAAAACTGAATTTTATTAAAGAGGCTTTGATGGAGGAACAAAGTTGGGATCAATCTCTTGATAACTGTAGACTAACTGCTGTAACAGAAGAAAGTAATGCCCCATCATGCAGTTATGTATTTTCAGCAAGATGTACATGTACTTAGCATGTACTTAGCTTAGCCCCCTGACAGTGTGTTCTCTGGTCATCTGGGTATACAGAAAACACATCAGCAGATCATGTGTTTTTTCTTTTGGCCTGGTCCTAAAGCTGATGCTGTGTTATGTTGAGTTACGGGAAAACCCAATCAGGTTATTCCATCCACATCACTTCATCCAATCCTAGCATTATGAGCACCATTTCAACGTGTGTAGGGCAGCTGCCCTGGCCACTGATCAAATCCTTCTACTTTTGTGTTACCCCTTGACCAGCTACCTAAACAAATGCTCATGCTTCATTACAGTAACAAGGCTGTGATGGCTGTCTTAAGTATGTTGCGAGAAGGTTACAAAGTATGTTCAGTTTTTCGCTGCTGCTGCTGCACCTGCATCATTATCCTCTATTTTATTTGTTCCAGACATGAGGAGCTCCTCCCTTACTGTTCCACATTGCATTGTGGTATAATGTAAAAAAGTGTCCATTGAGTATACACCAAAAATTTGCTGTGCGCTAATCCGTATACGTTCGGCACCATTTAAGGTGGCTTCCAGTAAGAAGCTGGAGAATAACTCCAGCCTTGTTGGTGCAGCCGTTTCTTTACGGCATCATAAATCAGCACATTTTACAGTTGTAAAATACATCCAGATAGATCCGGGAACTAATTTTACTGAAGTTCTGAAATTGTTAGCAATTGATCATCACATGTCCAGTGCATATCACCCCGAATCTCAGGGTTCTCTAGAATGTTTTCAACAACCTCAGTGCTTCGTACCTACTGTCTTTAGGTAGATAAAGAATGTGATGATGGCATCCTGGTCTTATTGTTTGCCATTTGTGAAAGTGATCAGGATTCCATTGGGTTTAGCCATTCACAGCTGAATTGTGAATTTCACTTTGGAGATAAAAGACTTGTACGTACCAGGTTCTGCCCTGTGTGCAGAGTTTTCAGGAAGATTGTGTTGATGGAGGTGGATCTGCTAATAGGGTTTTGCTAAGTTCTCCCCTACTGCTTCTGAAGTATCTGCTTTTGTCACACCAGATCTCTTTCTACAGTATTCCGTAATGCCATTTGGGTTACAAAAGGTAATAGCTAATGTAAACAATTGTGAAGCATGTCTGGATGTCGTTGTGATGTCTAGATGTCTATCAGAGTTGGAATGAACATTTGGCAATCCTCTGAAATGTGTTTAAGCGCTTTCTGAAAGTTTCCCTCACACTTAATCTCACTAAATGTGAGTCTGGGAAAGCTAGAGTATCCTAGGTTTGTAAGAAGGTGGGCCAAGGTGAAGTGCGCCCTCTTGAGGCTAAGATACCAACCCTGCAGTTGTGCTTTTGTAGAACCCCTGTTCTAATGACTCCTGACTACACTCAATTCTTCAAGCTGTAAGCTGGGGCTGGAGCTGTCCTCCTTAAAGAAGACTCGAGGTGTTGACCATCCAGTTTATTTTTCATAGAAATTGAAGGAACATCAGATCATGTATAGAACCACTGAGAAGGAAGCCTAGCACTCTTATTAGCTTTTCAACACTTTATGTGGGGTTGAGTGTTTTGGCAGTAGTGCTCTATATATACCACAATATCAGCTGAAGACTGATGAGATGGTTCATGATTGTTCAAGGTTTTAATGTTCAGAATAAGAAAGATTGTGAAAATGTAGTTGCTGATGCGTTGTCTAGGCAGTAGTGTGAGGGTGTTATGACCCTGGGGAGTGTAGAAGAGAGCCTCGTTGGTGCAGCCATGTTTGTTTACAGCGTCAGAAAGATGAAGCAGTTTAGGAACACAGAGTCCTAACCTGACGTCAGTCCAATTATTCCATTCCACCTTAAATGGTGCAGCAGATTTAGTCAAAAGTATTCACCAACTGTATAGCACCAGAATGGAACAGGTGGAACATAATTGGGATGAGATGCCGATTTCAGTAGGGCATCAATCTTAGTGTGCTTCTCTATCCTTCTTCTACTTAAGCACAACTCTAATAATGAACATATGATGCTTTAAATACAAAAACAGAAAATATTATTTAAATTCAGCCTGTAGTTCAAAACTACATCCAACCAAACACCACTGTCTGACTCACTGTTGTCTTTACCTAGTTAATAGATGTAGATCTGCACTCTTAGCTCCTTCAGTGGGGGTTTTTTTCAACCATTTCAGCCCAAAAAAAAAAAGCTTCTAAGCTTTTCAGTCCCTGAGATCAGTCCTGGAGGACTTGTGTCCATCTGCTGAATTAAGAAAACAAATGGTAAATGTGGCATCAATCTATACAAAATGAAAATGTGAGCGAGTTAGACAGTCATGCAGTGAGGTGAGGATGAATCAATGCGAGGACCAGCGGGCAGTGTTTTCTTCTTTTTCTTGTCTTACCTTTGTCTTCTTTTCGTCTTATATTTTCTTTTTTATCTTTGTCGTCTTTGTCGTCTTTCTTCTTTGTCTTTGTAATTTTCTTTTTTCTTGTTTTCTTCTTTGACTTCTTTTTCTCAATATATATATTTTTGTCTTTCTTCTGTCTTCTTAGTCTTCGGCTTTTTGTTTTTCTTATTTTTCTTTTCTTAGTGTTTTTGTCTTGTCAAGTCAAATTTATTTGTATAGTGCTTTGTACAACTGTTGTGGTCACAAAGCAGCTTTACATAATTAGTAATTAGTAAAAGACAGAAAAAAGTCTTTAATAGCAGTCCTAAAATAGAGCCTTGTGGAACTCCATATCTTACTTCTGTGTAATTTGAAGATAAATCTTTACAAACTCCTTTAGATATGATTTGAACCACCATAGGGCTGGTCCTGTGATTCCAACCATTTTCTCTAATCTTTCTAGTAATATAGTATGATCTATTGTATCAAAGGCTGCACTAAGGTCTAGTAGGGCTAATAAAGATACATAGCCTTTATCAGAGGCAAGAAGGAGATCATTTTTATTCTTCACTAGGGAGGTCTCAGTGCTGTGATGGGATCTGAATCCAGATTGGAATTTCTCATACATGTCATTTGTACTCAGGTATAAGCAGAGTTGTTGGCCTACAGCTTTTTCTAAAATCTTGGATATGTATGTTAAGTTGGAGATAGGTCTGTAAATAGACAATACACAAGGATCAAGATTTGGCTTCTGGATTAAAGGTTTTATGACTGCCAATTTAAGTTTTTTAAGGTTTTTGGGAAATGCCCTAGGCTAAGGGATGAATTTACAATTGTTAAAAGGGGTCTAATTAGAAGTGAGAGTATTTCTTTTAGCAATTTAGAGGGAATCGGGTCAAGTTGTACAGGCTGTACAATTTGGTGAGGAAATATTTTTTTTTTCTAGTAAGTTTAGAGATCTCGCTAAAAAGAACTCTGGGATTGTCTGTTTTTGTTTTTCTCAATCAGCGAGGCCAAATACGCTGAGCGAGCTTTAATGAGTGCCTTTCTATATTGACTAAGGCTGTCCTTCCACACAGAGTGGAACACCTCTAGTTTGGTCGTCCACCATTTACGCTCTAGTTTCTGCACTGTTTTTAGTTTTTGCCTTGTCATTTTACTTTTAAACAGTGCTTCTTTGTCTAAGGTTGATTGAAGGGTATTTTCCAGGTCGTTCGTTAATGTAACTAGCTCCGTTTGGAGTCATTGGGGTTATTGCGCGCTTTAGACAGTGATGCGGGGAAAAAATTAACATTTTGCCTAAGATGTGTCTCAAAGGAGATTAGATAATGGTCTGATATTACTGAGCTTTGAGGTACAATATTTAGATGATCAATTATAACACTCAGGGTCAGGACTAAATCTAGGGTATGGTTACAGTAATGTGTGGGTCCAGTCACATTTTTTGTGATGCCGACAGAATCTAAGATTGATACAAACGCCTTTGCTAATGGATCATCTGCTTTTTCAAAATGAATATTAAAGTCTTCTACTATTATAAATTTGTCACTGCACACTGACAAAATCACAAAATTATTTAAAAAATTCAGAATATGACCCTGGAGGCCTATAAATATTAATTTAGTCTGAATGCATTTTTATTTGTTGCTGGATTTGATTTTTTAATGTAGAAAATCTCAAAAGAAGTGAAAGTGTTAGTGTTTTTGAATAATATGTAGTGTATTCTGGTAGATTATGCATACTCCACCTCCTGTGCCTGATAATCTAGGGCTATGTACATATTTATAACCTGCGGCGATGGCTTCATTTACTGCTATACATTGATCAGGTTTCAGTGTGGCAGAAAATGTCTAGTTTCTAATTAATTTATTAAAACAAGCAGATTTAGATATTCTATGTTTGGCTTTAATTTGGGGCACAGACAGTCTTAATACAATGAAACCTGGGTGACACCTCAAAAGTCCATTCTCTATCAGCAGAGAAACCTTTGGATGAAAAGTACTGAGCTATCTTTTGCTCATTAATATATTTCTTCACTATGCCATTGATTACTTTTTCAAAATCAGAATCAGTCCACTGAGGCATTTCAGTCCCTCCCTTAACTAAGGTGCTGCTTTTATAGTTAAGAGACTTCCATGAGTCTTTACCAAGATTCTGAGTATGTTGGCCTTTTCTTGACATGGTGTGGAAACAGGAGAACAAATCCAAGTTTTCTTCTTATTAACTAAACTACAGAAGAACAAAAACACAACTCCGTTCAGAGAGGATTACGGTTACAAACGTTACGTTTAACAGTAACAAAACAAACTTCTCTCCTTTAGAGAGGATAACAGCCACAAAACACTAGGTTTTTATCAGTGACAAACAGATAACTTCTCTTCTTTCAGAGAGGCTAACAATTACTGACTCCTCTGTCTTAAGAAAACAGAATTTCTCTCAGATTCGAAATGGTGTTTACTTACCAAGAAGGTTTTAGTAGGCCATCCGGGTCACGGCACCACATTGTTAGAAATCCGGCATAAAGGAGACAGATTCAGGAGTCAGGAGACTGGATCTTTAGCATTGGAGTTTATTCACGTGCAGACAGAAAATCATACACTGGCACAGCTTAGTTGATCACGGTCAGTCTAGTCTATTCCGACCATGTCTAGTCCGAACCAATCCAGTCTGAACCAATCCAGTCTAAAACAGAATCCAGTCTAAAACAGAATCCAGTCTGATTAGGGGTATTTTGAGAGGGCCTTATATATATTGGAAATTGTGGGAGGGGAAAGGTTCATGAAGAGGAGTTTAAGGAGGGGTAGGAGGGGAATGAAGGACAGGTCACTTGGAGTATCAACAGTAGGGGGTGATAGTTAGCACTTTAAAGAGGGGTAGGAGGTGGGTGAAGTTGAGGGGGGTTGATGGTCATCACACATCAAAGGTCATCGGTATGACCACTTGATTGTTGTCACCTTTTGAGGGTTATTCGAATTACCATATACAAAGAGAGAGAGTGACCACTTTAGGCCGGCAGACGAAGGGTAACAAAAGGTGAGACAAAGGATTAAGATAACCATTTGATAAGTTGAAACCACATGAAAGTAATGTTAGAAAGGGCCATATTTTCTCTCAGCTACAACTCTCAGGTCTTTGGTCTTCACCTATATAAGGCCATCAGTTGTCAGGTACATCTGGATTGTACACAAAACTGTCTTCCCTCCATTGGGCGTTGTGCCCACTTGGGCTATTCGGGGTCAGTGTGGGTGGAGGTGGAAGAACTGCCGATTGGCTTTTCAATTTTGCTTTCTGTCAGTGTGATCTCACCCTTGCATGAGTATGATGCAGGACCTCTAGTGTGCACCTTAGGAGTGTCTGGTGGGTTAGGGGGTTCAGGCTGATCTTTGACCTTGAACTTGACCAAACCTTGCATCTCCATCTCCACATCAGTTTCGGTCCAGGTGGTCACGTGAAGTGGTCACTGCATTGCTGTCTGCTCTTGTCCATCTGATTCAGGGGCATATGGAGGTGGTCTCAGGTTTGAGCCGAGAATACAGCCCGGGCTTGTTTGTCTTGTCATCATGTTGTTTGCTTATCTCCATGTTGTGAAAGTTAGCCTACGAGTGATAAGAAGATAAGGGGTGATAAGAGAAGTACAGGGGTGCTATAAGAAGATAAATGGGTGATGAGAAATATTGGCGTAATACAAGAAGATATGGGGTGATAAGAGAAACAAAGGGGTGAAACCAGTAGAAGGATGTTACAAGAGAAATATGGAGTGTTAAGAGAAATATGGGGAGTTATAAAGAATAAATTAAGGGGTGTTAAAAGAAAAAGAAGGGGTATTATTAGAAGAAACTGGGTATTACAAGAAGGGTGAGTAATTATACAAGTGAAGAGATAGGGTATAGTGTACACAGAAGCTTGTGTGTGTGAATGTGAAGGGAATTATCGTGTGTCTCTCAGTCTATGTGTGGATTCTGGGTGGCTATGTTCTGTTGGGGTTGAAGGGATATGTTTGGAGAGTAATTCTAAAAACTCGCCATACTGTTGTCTTTTATTGTGAGATCTTGTGCTTTGCAGGAGATCTCACAATAAGAAAAATCTCATAAAAATGAGAGAGGAGCTATATTTAAGTTTGTGCACAGAATCAATAAAAGCCAAATTAATTGGGGTTGTAAAAAGATAAGGGTAAAAGCTGAAAAGAATTCTGTTATTGTCTCAGAAAAATGTGTGCATTTGTGGGAGGTTGCAAATTTAAGGGAAGACACAGTATGGGGGCCCCCGGAGAGAAGAAAAAGAGGAGTAAATGTTACATGTTGTATGTCTAGTCTGAGATTTTGTTTTAATGGCCAATAAAAGATAAATGGATCCATTCGATAGAGTTATGTGATAATGAGTGTAGAAAAGCAGTAGGAAATCTATGAAATAAATAGGTTTTGTAGATATGTGGGTTGGAATGAAGTATAGGAAAATTAATGAGCCCTGACTGGGCATCAGAGAGGGAGATAGGTAAAGGAACAGTTTCATAAACCACTAAAGCAGCCCATACTGGCACCAGGTCACGTGTAGTACAAGAATACTGTTAATAAGTCCTGTGGTTGTTGTATGGATACTGGAATGTGGGTTTTATAGTGTAAGTCCAACCTACCAACCTGAGAAAGAGATTTGACTAGGTTCAAATAGTTATACATAGAAGATGTGTTTATATCTTGTGTAGGTAATTCTTTGTATGAATAACATAAGCATTATTGTTAAGCACTGTAGGAAAGTAATCTCTGGTATTTCTGTTCTATCCTGGCAGAAAGGGAATCTATCCACCTGTACATACTAGCATATAAATAGGTTCTGCACAGATGCTTTTGGTTGAACTTTCACCACTGGAAAGGGGAGCCTCATGTATGCAAGCATACACATACACTAAGGTTTAAGGTTGGTAGAGAGTTAAATCATTTTTAAACACACATGGTTAAAGATTCTCTCACTTGATTAGCTTAAGATTAGATCTGAATTACAAGTAATCTGGTTTGATTCTCCTTTCTCTTTTATGGGATGTGAGAGGAGACAGAAAGAAGGACCTAAGGAGGGGCAACTGGTGAGTGACGTGCCAGAAACGTCACATGGACTGAGTGGAAGAAGCTGTGCTGACTTCCGATCAGGCTAGTGTGCTTATCCACAGATCACTTCCCTGTATACACCTGCATTCTAAACAAATGTGTATTCATATTTATAGTGCTATTAATTATATAATACTTGCTAACAGTTGCCAACTGATTGGTTGGGCAGTGACTTTGATTACTTAAAGATAACACACTTGGGGGTTAAACATTTTGTTGAAAGCCACAGGTAGGGAAGTATTTGGTGGTTTAACTCTTACTAGAGGAGGACTTTTTTTTTTTTTTAGAGTGGTCATACATTCTTAAGGTCTGGGCTGTTCTGAAGTTGGCAAACCTCAGTTAATTTCAACAACTCGTATAGTAACTTTTAATAAACAAATAAATAAATATCGTATAATTCAAAGTAGACAGTGAAGTGGTAGTAATTTCAATAATTTAAAGTAATCTTTTTCACACTCAAATAACATAGAGGCCATTATTATGCCAACTATGGGTACAAACACTTCAAAAGGAATTACTCCTGTTGATGTAGTTAAAATAATCCATTAATTAAAGGCATAACTAAGACATCAGAGAAATGGCACAAGCGTTGGCCTGACATTGACCAACCATGGCCAGTGGAGGGGACTCTTAATCCAGATGTAATTAAAGTAATGCAAGTACTTCTGGCCACGTACAAGGCTAACCAAAAGAAAGGTAAGAAGGGGGAAAAAAACATAAGAAGAAGAGACCGATGGAGCTTGGCATTCTCCGGTTGCTTGAATAAGAAGGGCAGAAACTGGTCAAAGCAGCAAAGGATAAGAGAGAGAGGAGTGCAGCAGAAATGGAGAGACAGATGAGAGGAATAGGAAAGCAGATGGCAGAAATTAATGAGCCATTTTCACACGTAAACAAGAACCCCCCACAATATGAGAAGGAATTGAAGTCTGAGAAGATCTATCCCCAGCTCCCAGTGATCACTCAAGAGGGCAAATATCACATCAGAGATGATGGCCGAATAGTGGAAGCAGGAAAAGCAGAAACAATTATAATAATGTATTTTCCAAAAGCAAGAAGAAATCAACATATATGTAAACTGAAGGTGAAGTGAAGATCAGGAGGACAAAAGTTGGAGATGATGTGGATGAAAGTGCGTGGGAAGCCAGAAGAGGATGTGATCCAGCAGTCACGCTTAGAACGTGAACAAGTAAGACAAAGAATAAAGTCAATACATGAAAAGAAAATGAATGCTTACTTACCGATAACACAGTTGCAGATGAAAAAAAAAGCCAGAAAGCCAGAGGTCCACATTCAGACAACCATATACAGTTGATGTATAGTCTCTTGGAATCATGAGGTCCTGTAAACAAAGACAAAGAAGAAAGTCAACAACTGAAAAGAAACATAATGCTTTCTTACCGATGACACAGTTGAAGATGAATAGAAAGTCAGTCAGATTGAGTTGCAGATGTAGACAACGGCAAAAAATTGGAGATCGATAGCCTCTTGGGATCATGAAATCCCGTCAACTAGTAGGACAAAAAAGAAAATCAAAATATGAAAAGAAAGTGAATGTATACTCACCTGTTACACAGTTGAAGATAAATTAAAAGCCAATAAGAAGAAAAATCCAGATACAGACAACGGCAAACAGCTGGAGATGAACAGTCTCTTGGCATCATGAGGTCCTGTGAACAAGACAAAGAAGAAAGTCAATACATGAAAAGAAACTGAATGTATACTTACCTGTTACAAAGTTGCAGATGAATACACAGCCAGTAAGACAGAAGTCCAGATGCAGACAACCACATGCAGCTGGACATGGACAGTGTCTTGGGATCATGAAGTCATGTGAACGAGTAAGACAAAAAAGAAAATCAAAATATGAAAAGAAACTGAATGTATACATACCTGTTACACAGTTGCAGATGAATACACAGCCAATAAGAAGAAAAATCCAGATGCAGACAATGGCAAACATCTGGAGATGGTCAGTCTCTTGGGATCTTGAGGTCCTATGACCAAGTAAGACTAAGAAGAAAGTCAATACATGAAAAGAAACTGAATGTATACTTACCTGTTACACAGTTGCAGATGGAAAAAAAAGCCCGTAAGCCAGAGTTTTAGATTCAGAAAACCATATACTGTTGATATATAGTCTCTTGGGATCATGAAGTCCTTTCAACAAGTAAGACAAAGAAGAAAGTCATTACATGAAAAGAAACGGAATGCTTACTTAGCAATTACACAGTTGCAGATGAATACACAGCCAATTAGAAAAAAAATCCAGATGCAGATGAATAGTCTCTTGGGATCATGAGGTCCTGTAAACAAGACAAAATGAAAGTCAATACATGAAAAGAAACGGAATGTAGACTTACCTGTTACACAGTTGCAGATGAATACACAGCCAGTAAGAAATACTTCCAGATGCAGATAACCACATACAGCTGGACTTGAATAGTCTCTTGGGATCATGAAGTCCTGTGAACAAGTAAGACAAAGATGAAAATCAAAATATTAAAAAAGAAACTGAATGTATACTTACCTGTAACACAGTTGCAGATTAATACACAGCCAATAAGACGAAAAACCCAGATGCAGATGAATAGTCTCTTGGGATCATGAGGTCCTGAAAACAAGACAAAGAAGAAATTCAATACATGAAAAAAACTGAATGTATACTTACCTGTTACAAAGTTGCAGATGAAAAAAAAACCAGTAAGGCAGAGTTCCAGATTCAGACAACCATATACAGTTGCTGTATAGTCTCTTGGGATCACGAGGTCCTGTGAAGAAGTAAAACAAAGAAGAAAGTTAATACATGAAAAGAAACGGAATGTTTACTTACCTGTAACAAAGTTGCAGATGAATACACAGTAAGAAAGAAAGAATTCCAGATGCAGACAACATACAGCTGGACATGGACAGTCTCTTGGGATCATGAAGTCCTGTCAACAAGTAAGACAAAGAAGAAAATCAAAACATGAAAAGAAACTGAATGTTTACTTACCTGTAACAAAGTTGCAGATGAATACACAGCCAATAAGACGAAAAATCCAGATGCACACAACTGCAAACAGCTGGAGATGAATAGTCTCTTGGGATCATGAGGACCTGTTAACAAGACAAAAAGAAAGTCAATACATGAAAAGAAATGGAATGTATACTTACCTGTTACACAGTTGCAGATGACTACACAGTCAGTAAGAAAGAATTCCAGATGCAGACAACCACATACAGCTGGACATGGACAATCTCTTGGGATCATGAAGTCCTGTCAACAAGTAAGACAAAGAAGAAAATCAAAATATGAAAAGAAACTGAATGTTTTCTTACCTGTAACACAGTTGCAGATGAATACACAGCCAATATGACGAAAATTCAAGATGCAGATGAATAGTCTCTTGGGATCATGAGGTCCTGTAAACAAGACAAGGAAGAAAATCAATGCATGAAAAGAAGCTGAATGTATACTTACCTGTTACACAGTTGCAGATGAATACACAGCCAATAAGACGAAAAATCCAGATAAAGACAACAACATACAGCTGGAGATGAATAGTCTCTTGGGATCATGAAGTCTTCTGAATAAGTAAGACAAAGAAGAAAGTCAATACATGAAATGAAACTGAATGCTTACTTTCGGATTACACAGTTGCAGATGAAGACACAGCCAAGAAGACGAAAAATCCAGATGCAGACAACGGCAAACAGCTGGAGATAGATACACTCTTGGCATCAAGAGATCCTGTCAACAAGTAAGACAAAGAAGAAAGTCAATACATTAAAAGAAACTTAATGTATACCTACCTGTCACACAGTTGCAGATGAACACAGCCAATAAGATGAAAAATCCAGATGCAGACAACGGCAAAAAGCTGGAGATAGATACACTCTTGGCATCAAGAGGTCCTTTCAACAAGTAAGACAAAGATGAAAGTCAAAACATGAAAAGAAACTGAATGTATACTTACCTATTACACAGTTGCAGATGAAGACACAGCAAAGAAGACGAAAAATCCAGATGCAGACAACGGCAAACAGCTGGAGATAGATACACTCTTGGCATCAAGAGATCCTGTCAACAAGTAAGACAAAGAAGAAAGTCAATACATTAAAAGAAACTTAATGTATACCTACCTGTTACACAGTTGCAGATGAACACAGCCAATAAGATGAAAAATCCAGATGCAGACAACGGCAAACAGCTGGAGATAGATACACTCTTGGCATCAAGAGGTCCTGTCAACAAGTAAGACAAAGATGAAAGTCAATACATGAAACGAAACGGAATATATACTTACCTGTTACACCGTTGCAGATGAATACACAGCCAGTAAGAAAGAATTCCAGATGCAGACAACCACATACAGCTGGACATGGACAGTCTCTTGGGATCATGAAGTCCTGTGAACAAGTAAGACAAAGAAGAAAGTCAATACATGAAAACAAACTGAATGTATACTTACCTGTAACACAGTTGCAGATGAATACACAGCAAATAAGACGAAAAATCCAGATGCAGATGAATAGTCTCTTGGGATCATGAGGTCCTGTGAACAAGTAAGACAAATAAGAAAATCAAAATATGAAAAGAAACTGAATGTATACTTACCGATTACACAGTTGCAGATGAATACACAGCCATTAAGAATGAATTCCAGATGCAGACAACCACATACAGCTGGACATGGACAGTCTGTTGGGATCATGAAGTCCTATGAAAAAGTAAGACAAAGAAGAATATCAAAATATGAAAAGAAACTGAATGTATACTTAACTGTTACACAGTTGGAGATGAATACACAGCCAAGAAGACGAAAAATCCAGATGCAGTCAGGTTGAGTTCCAGATGCAGACAACAGCAAATAATTGAAGGTTTGATAGCCTCTTGGGATCACTAGGTCTTGTGAACAAGTAAGACAAAGAATAAAATCAAAATATGAAAAGAAACTGAATGTATACTTACCTGTTACACAGTTGCAGATGAATACACAGCCAGTTAGAAAGAATTCCAGATGCAGACAACCACATACAGCTGGACATGGACAGTCTCTTGGGATCATGAAGTCCTGTGAACAAGTAAGACAAAGCAGAAAATCAAAATATGAAAAGAAACTGAATGTATACTTACCTGTTACACAGTTGCAGATGAATACACAGCCAGTTAGAAAGAATTCCAGATGCAGACAACCACAGACAGCTGGACATGGACAGTCTCTTGGGATCACGAGGTCCTGTGAACAAGTAAACAAGACAAAGCAGAAAGTCAATACATGAAAAGAAACTGAATGTTTACTTACCTGTAACACAGTTGCAGATGAATACACAGCCAATAAGACGTAAAATCCAGATGCAGACAACGGCAAACAGCTGGAGATGAATAGACTCTTGGGATCATGAGGTCCTGTAAATAAGACAAAAAAAAGTCAATACATGAATAGAAACGGAATGTATACTTACCTGTTATACAGTTGCAGATGAATACACAGCCAGTCAGAAAGAGTTCCAGATGCAGACAACATCATACAGCTGGACAAGGACAGTCTCTTGGGATCATGAAGTCCTGTGAACAAGTAAGACAAAGAAGAAAGTCAATACATGAAAAGAAACTGAATGCTTACTTACCTGTTACACAGTTGCAGATGAATAGAAAATCAGTCAGGTTAAGTTTCAGATTCAGACAACGGCAAACACTTGGAGATCGATAGCCTCTTGGGATCATGAAGTCCTGTCAACAATTACGACAAAGAATAAAATCAAAATATGAAAAGAAACTGAATGTATACTTACCTGTAACACAGTTGCAGATGAATACACAGCCAGTTAGAAAGAATTCCAGATGCAGACAACCACATACAGCTGGACATGGACAGTCTCTTGGTATCATGAAGTTCTGTGAACAAGTAAGACAAAGAAGAAAATCAAAATATGAAAAGAAACTGAATGTATACTTACCGATTACACAGTTGCAGATAAAAAAAAAGCCAGTAAGCCAGAGTTCCAGATTCAGACAACCATATACAGTTGATGTATAGTCTCTTGAGATCACAAGGTCCTGTGAAAAAGGAAGAAAGAAGAAAGATGTAAGACAAAGAAGAAAGTAAATACATGAAAAGAAACGTAAAGCTTACTTACCTGTAACACAGTTGCAGATGAATACACAGCCAATAAGACGTAAAATCCAGATGCAGACAACGGCAAACAGCTGGAGATGTATAGACTCTTGGGATCATGAGGTCCTGTAAATAAGACAAAAAAAAGTCAATACATGAAAAGAAACTGAATGTATACTTACCTGTTACAAAGTTGCAGATGAATACAAAGACAGTAAGATTGAGTTACAGATGCAGATAACGGCAAACACTTGGAGATTGATAGCCTCTTGGTATCATGAAGTCCTGTGAACAAGTAAGACAAAGAAGAAAGTCAAAACATGAAAAGAAACTGAGTGCTTACTTACCGACTACACAGTTGCAGATGAATAGAAAGTCAGTCAGATTGAGATCCAGATGCAGACAACGGCAAACACTTGGAGATCGATAGCCTCTTGGGATCCAGATGCAGTTGAATAGTCTTTTGGGATCACGAGGTCCTGTGAACAAGTAAGACAAAGAAGAAAGTCAATACATGAAAAGAAACTGAATGTATACTTACCTGTAATACAGCTGTAGATGTACACAGCCAATAAGACGAAAAATCAAGATGTAGACAACGGCAAACAGCTGGAGATGAATAGTCTCTTGGGATCATGACGTCCTGTAAACTAGACAATAATAAGATCAATTCATGAAAAGAAACTGAATGTATACTTACTTGTTACACAGTTGCAGATAAAAAAAAAGCCAGTAAGCCAGAGTTCCAGATTCAGACAACCATATACAGTTGATGTATAGCCTCTTGGGATCACGAGGTCCTGTGAGCAAGTTAGACAAAGAAGAAAGTCAATACATGAAAAGAAACTGAATGTATACTTACCTATTACAGAGTTGCAGATGAATACACAGCCATTAAGAACGAATTCCAGATGCAGACAACCACGTACAGCTGGACATGGACAGTCTGTTGGGATCATGAAGTCCTCTGAACAAGTAAGACAAAGAAGAAAATCAAAATATGAAAAGAAACTGAATGTATACTTACCGGTTACACAGTTGCAGATCAATACACAGCCAATAAGAAAGAATTCCAGATGCAGACAACTACATACAGCTGGACATGAACAGTCTCTTGGGATCATGAAGTCCTGTGAACAAGTAAGACAAAGAAGAAAGTCAATACATGAAAAGAAACTGAATGTATACTTACCTGTAACACAGTTGCAAATGAATACACAGCCATTAAGAATGAATTCTAGATGCAGACAACCACATACAGCTGGACATGGACAGTCTGTTGGGATCATGAAGTCCTATGAAAAAGTAAGACAAAGAAGAATATCAAAATATGAAAAGAAACTGAATGTATACTTACCTGTTACACAGTTGCAGATGAATACACAGCCAAGAAGTCAAAAAATCCAGATGCAGTCAGGTTGAGTTCCAGATGCAGACAACAGCAAATAATTGAAGGTTCGATAGCCTCTTGGGATCACGAGGTCTAGTGAACAAGTAAGACAAAGAATAAAATCAAAATATGAAAAGAAACTGAATGTATACTTACCTGTTACACAGTTGCAGATGAATAAAAGCCAGTAGCCAGAGTTCCAGATTCAGACAACCATATATAGTTGATGTATAGTCTCTTGGGATCACGAGGTCCTGTGAACAAGTAAGACAAAGAAGAAAATCAAAACATGAAAAGAAACTGAATGTTTACTTACCTTTAACACAGTTGCAGATGAACACACAGCCAATAAGACAAAAAATCCAGATGCAGATGAATAGTCTCTTGGGATCATGAGGTCCTGTAAACAAGAAAAAGAAGAAAGTCAATACATGAAAAGAAACTGAATGTATACTTACCTGTTACACAGTTGCAGATGAAAAAAAGCCAGTAAGCCAGAGTTCCAGATTCAGACAACAATATACAGTTGATGTATAGTCTCTTGGGATCACGAGGTCCTGTGATCAAGACAAAGAAGAAAGTCAATACATGAAAAGAAACTGAATGTATACTTACCTGTTACACAGTTGCAGATGAAAAAAAAAGCTAGTAAGCCAGAGTTCCAGATGCAGATAACCATATACAGTTGATGTATAGTCTCTTGGGATCACGAGGTTCTGTGAAGAAGTAAGACAAAGAAGAAAATGAATACATGAAAAGAAACTGAAGGTATACTTACGGATTACACAGTTGCAGATGAATAGAAAGTCAGTCAGATTGAGATCAAGATGCAGACAACGGCAAACACTTGGAGATCGATAGCCTCTTGGGATCATGAAGTCCTGTGAACAAGTAAGACAAAGAAGAAAATCAAAATATGAAAAGAAACGGAATGTATACTTACCTGTTACACAGTTGCAGATGAATAGAAAGTTAGTCAGATTGAGTTCCAGATGCAGACAATGGCAAAAAGTTGGAGATGAATAGTCTCTTGGGATCATGAGGTCCTGTAATCAAGAAAAAAAGAAAGTCAATACATGAAAAGAAAATGAATGCATACTTACCGATTACACAGTTGGAGATGAATACACAGCCATTAAGAAAGAATTCCAGATGCAGACAACCACATACAGCAGGACATGGACAGACTCTTGGGATCATGAAGTCCTGTGAACAAGTAAGACAATATATAAAGTCAATACATGAAAAGAAGCTGAATGTATACTTACCTGTTACACTGTTGCAGATGAAAAAAAGCCAGTAAGCCAGAGTTCCAGATTCAGTCAACCATATACAGTTGATGTATAGTCTCCTGGGATCATGAAGTCCTGTAAACAAGTAAGACAAAGAAGAAAATCAAAATATGAAAAGAAACTGAATGTATACTTACCTGTTACACAGTTGCAGATGATTACACAGTCAATAAGATGAAAAATCCAGATGCAGACAACGGCAAACAGCTGGAGATGAATAGTATCTTGGGATCATGAAGTTCTCTGAACAAGTAAGACAAAGAAGAAAGTTAATATATGAAAAGAAACGGAATGTATACTTACCTGTTACACAGTTGCTGATGAAAAAAGCCAGTAAGCCAGAGTTCCAAATTCGAACAACCATATACAGTTAATGTATAGTCTCTTGGGATCATGAAGTCCTGTAAACAAGTAAGACAAAGAAAAAAATCAAAATATGAAAAGAAACTGAATGTATACTTACTTGTAACACAGTTGCAGATGAATACACAGCCATTAAGAAATAATTCCAGATGCAGACAACCACATACAGCTGGAAATATACAGACTCTTGGGATAATGAGGTCCTGTCAACAAGTAAGACAAAGAAGAAAGTCAAAATCTGAAAAGAAACTGAATGTTTACTTACCTGTAACACAGTTGAAGATGAATACACAGCCAATATGACGAAAAATCCAGATGCAGATGAATAGTCTCTTGGGATAATGAGGTCTTGTAAATAAGTAAGACAAAGAAGAAAGTCAATACATGAAAATAAACTGAATGTATACTTACCTGTTACACAGTTGCAGATGAATACACAGCCAGTAAGAAAGAATTTCAGATGCAGACAACCACATACAGCTGTACATGGACAGTCTTCTGGGATCATGAAGTCCTGTGAACAAATAAGACAAAGATGAAAGTCAATACATGAAAAGAAACTGAATGGTTACTTACCGATTACACAGTTGCAGATGAATAAAAAAAGTCAGTCAGATTGAGTTCCAGATGCAGACAACGACAAACACTTGGAGATTGATAGCCTCTTGGGATCATGAGGTCCTGTAAACAAGACAAAAAGAAAGTCAATACATGAAAAGAAACTGAATGTATACTTACCTGTTACACAGTTGCAGATGAATACACAGCCAGAAAGAAAGAATTCCAGATGCAGACAACCACATACAGCTGGACATGGAGAGTCTCTTGGGATCATGAAGGCCTGTGAACAAGTAAGACAAAAAACAAAGTCAATACATGAATAGAAACTGAATGTATACTTACCTGTTACACAGTTGCAGATGAATACACAGCCAGAAAGAAAGAATTCCAGATGCAGACAACCACATACAGCTGGACATGGACAGTCTCTTGGGATCATGAAGGCCTGTGAACAAGTAAGACAAAAAACAAAGTCAATACATGAAAAGAAACTGAATGTATACTTACCTGTAACACAGTTGCAGATGAACACATAGCCAATAAGACGAAAAATCCAGATGTAGACAGTGGCAAACACTTGGAGATCGATAGCCTCTTGGGATCATGAAGTCCTGTCAACAAGTAAGACATAGAAGAAAATCAAAATATGAAAAGAAACTGAATGTATACTTACCTGTAACACAGTTGCAGATGAATACACAGCCATTAAGAAATAATTCCAGATGCAGACAACCACATACAGCTGGAAATAGACAGACTCTTAGGATAATGAGGTCCTGTAAACAAGTCATAGAAGAAAGTCAATATATGAAAAGAAACTGAATGCTTACTTACCTACTACACAGTTACAGAAGAACAAAGTCAGTCAGATTGAGATCCAGATGCAGACAACGGCAAGCACTTGGAGATCGATAGCCTCTTGGGATCATGAAGCCTGTAAACAAGTAAGACAAAGAAGAAAATCAAACAATGAAAAGAAACTGAATGTATACTTACCTGTAACACAGTTGCAGATGAATACACAGCCATTAAGAAATAATTCCAGATGCAGACAACCACATACAGCTGGAAATAGACAGACTCTTAGGATAATGAGGTCCTGTAAACAAGTCAAAGAAGAAAGTCAATACATGAAAAGAAACTGAATGTATACTTACCTTTTACACAGTTGCAGATGAATAGAAAATCAGTCAGATTGAGATCCAGATGCAGACAACGGCAAACAGCTGGAGATGAATAGTCTCTTGGGATCATGAAGTCCTGTGAACAAGTAAGACAAAGAAGAAAGTTAATACATGAAAAGAAACGGAATGTATACTTACCTGTTACACAGTTGCAGATGAAAAAAAAGCCAGTAAGACGAAAAATCAAAATGCAGACAACGGCAAATAGCTGGAGATGAATAGTCTCTTGGGATCATGAGGTCATGTATACAAGACAAAAAGAAAGTCAATACATGAAAAAAGCTGAATGTATACTTACCTGTTACACAGTTGCAGATGAATACACAGCCAGTAAGAATGAATTCCAGATGCAGACAACCACATGCAGGTGGACATGGATAGTCTCTTGGGATCATGAAGTCCTGTGAACAAGTAAGACAAAGAAGAAAATCAAAACATGAAAAGAAACTGAATGTTTACTTACCTGTAACACAGTTGCAGATGAATACACAGCCAATAAGACAAAAAAATCCAGATGCAGATGAATAGTCACTTGGGATAATGAGGTGCTGTAAACAAGACAAAGAAGAAAGTCAATACATGAAAAGAAACTGAATGTATACTTACCTGTTACACAGTTGCAAATGAATACACAGCCAATAAGACGAAAAATCCAGATGCAGACAACGGCAAACAGCTGGAGATGAACAGAATCTTGGGATCATGCGGTCCTGTAAACAAGACAAAAATAAAGTCAATACATGAAAAGAAACGGAATGTATACTAACCTGTTACACAGTTGCAGATGAATACACAGCCAACAAGACGAAAAATCCAGATGCAGATGAATACTCTCTCAGGATCATGAAGTCCTGTGAACAAGTAAGACAAAGAAGAAAGTCCATACATGAAAAGAAACTGAATGCTTACTTACCTACTACACAGTTGCAGATGAATAGAAAGTCAGTCAGATTGAGATCCAGACGCAGATAACGGCAAACACTTGGAGATCGATAGCCTCTTGGGATCATGAAATCCTGTCAACAAGTAAGACAAAGAAGAAAATCAAAATATGAAAAGAAACTGAATGTTTACTTACCTGTAACACAGTTGCAGATTAATACACAGCCAATAAGATAAAAAATCCGGATGCAGACAACGGCAAACAGCTGGAGATGAATAGTCTCTTGGGATCATGAAGTCCTGTAAACAAGACAAAAAGAAAGTCAATACATGAAAAGAAACTAAATGTATACTTACCTGTTACACAGTTGATGATGAATACAAAGCCATTAAAATAGAATTCCAGATGCAGACAGCCACATATAGCTGGACATGGATAGTCTCTTGGGATCATGAAGTCCTGTGAACAAGTAAGACAAAGAAGAAAATCAAAAGATGAAAAAAAACTGAATGTATACTTACCTGTTACACAGTTGCAGATGAATACACAGCCAATAAGACGAAAAATCCAGATGCAGTTGAATAGTCTCTTGGGATCACGAGGTCCTGTGAATAAGTAAGACAAAGAAGAAAGTCAATACATGAAAAGAAACGGAATGTATACTTACCTATAACACAGTTGCAGATGAATAAAAAGTCATTCAGATTGAGTTGCAGATGCAGACAACGGCAAACACTTGGAGATCTATAGCCTCTTGGGATCATGAAGTCCTGTGAACAAGTAAGACAAAGAAGAAAGTCAAAACATGAAAAGAAACTGAATGTTTACTTACCTGTAACACAGTTGCAGATGAATACACAGCCAATAAGACGAAAAATCCAGATGCAGTTGAATAGTCTCTTGGGATCACGAGGTCCTGTGAATAAGTAAGACAAAGAAGAAAGTCAATACATGAAAAGAAACGGAATGTATACTTACCTATAACACAGTTGCAGATGAATACACAGCCAATAAAATGTAAAATCCAGATGCAGACAACGGCAAACAGCTGGAGATGAATAGTCTCTTGGGATCATGAGGTCCTGTAAACAAGACAAAAAAAAAAGTCAATACATGAATAGAAACGGAATGTATACCTACCTGTTACAAAGTTGCAGATGAATAGAAAGTCAGTCAGATTGAGTTCCAGATGCAGACAACGGCAAACACTTGGAGATCGATAGCCTCTTGGGGTCATGAAGTCCTGTGAACAAGTAAGAAAAAGAAGAAAGTCAAAACATGAAAAGAAACTGAATGTATACTTACCTGTTGCACAGTTGCAGATGAATAGAAAGTCAGAAACGGAAGTCAAGAAACGGAATGTATACTTACCTGTTGCACAGTTGCAGATGAATAGAAAGTCAGTCAGATTGAGTTCCAGATGCAGACAACGGCAAGCACTTGGAGATCGATAGCCTCTTGGGATCATGAAGTCCTGTCAACAAGTAAGACAAATAAGAAAGTCAATACATGAAAAGAAACTGAATGTATACTTACCTTTTACACAGTTGCAGATGAATAGAAAGTCAGTAAGAAAGAATTCCAGATGCAGACAACCACATACAGCTGGACATCGATAGCCTCTTGGGATCATGAAGTCCTGTAAACAAGACAAAAAGAAAGTCAATACATGAAAAGAAACTGAATGTATACTTACCTGTTACAAAGTTGCAGTTGAATAAAAAAAGCTAGTAAGCCAGAGTTCCAGATGCAGATAACCATATACAGTTGATGCATAGTCTCTTGGGATCATGAGGTCCTGTAAACAAGACAAAGAAGAAAGTCAATACATGAAAAGAAACTGAATGTATACTTACCTGTTACACAGTTGCAGATGAATAGGAAGTACGTTAGATTGAGTTCCAGATGCAGACAACGGCAAGCACTTGGAGATCGATAGCCTCTTGGGATCATGAAGTCCTGTCAAGAAGTAAGACAAAGAAGAAAATCAAAACATGAAAAGAAACTGAATGTATACTTACCTGTTGCACAGTTGCAGATGAATACACAGTCAGTAAGAAAGAATTCCAGATGCAGACAACCACATACAGCTGGACATGGACAGTCTCTTGGGATCATGAAGTCCTGTGAACAAGTAAGAAAAAGAAGAAAATCAAAACATGAAAAGAAACTGAATGTATACTTACCTGTTGCACAGTTGCAGATGAATAGAAAGTCAGAAACGGAAGTCAAGAAACGGAAACGGAAGTCAAGAAACGGAATGTATACTTACCTGTTGCACAGTTGCAGATGAATAGAAAGTCAGTCAGATTGAGTTCCAGATGCAGACAAGGGCAAACACTTGAAGATCTATAGCCTCTTGGGATCATGAAGTCCTGTAAACAAGACAAAAAAAGTCAATACATGAAGAGAAATGGAATGTATACTTACCTGATACACAGTTGCAGATGAATACACAGTCAGTAAGAAAGAATTCCAGATGCAGACAACCAAATTCAGCTGGACATCGATAGCCTCTTGGGATCATGAAGTCCTGTAAACAAGTAAGACAAAGAAGAAAATCAAAACATAAAAAGAAACTGAATGTTTACTTACCTTTAACACAGTTGCAGATGAATACACAGCCAATAAGACAAAAAATCCAGATGCAGATGAATAGTCTCTTGGGATCATGAGGTCCTGTAAACAAGACAAAGAAGAAAGTCAATACATGAAAAGAAACTGAATGTATACTTACCTGTTACACAGTTGCAGATGAAAAAAAGCCAGTAAGCCAGAGTTCCAGATTCAGACAACCATATACAGTTGATGTATATTCTCTTGGGATCACGAGGTCCTGTGAATAAGACAAAGAAGAAAGTCAATGCATGAAAAGAAGCTGAATGTATACTTACCTGTAACAAAGTTCCAAATGAATACACAACCATTAAGAAAGAATTCCAGATGCAGACAACCACAAATAGCTGGACATGGACAGTCTCTTGGGATCATGAAGTCCTGTGAACAAGTGAGACAACGAAGAAAGTCAATACATGAAAAGAAACTGAATGTATACTTACCTGTTACAAAGTTGCAGATGAATACAAAGCCAGTAATAAAGAATTCCAGATGCAGACAACCACATCCAGCTGGACATGAATAGTCTCTTGGGATCATGAGGTCCTGTACACAAGACAAAGAAGAAAGTCAATACATGAAAAGTAACTGAATTTATACTTACCTGTTACACTGTTGCAGATGAATACACAGTCAGTAAGAAAGAATTCCAGATTCAGACAACCACATACAGCTGGACAACGATAGCCTCTTGGGATCATGAGGTCCTGTACACAAGACAAAGAAGAAAGTCAATACATGAAAAGTAACTGAATTTATACTTACCTGTTACACTGTTGCAGATGAATACACAGTCAGTAAGAAAGAATTCAAGATGCAGACAACCACATACAGCTGCATATGGACAGTCTCTTTGGATCATGAAATCTTGTGAACAAGTAAGACAAAGAAGAAAGTCAATACATGAAAAGAAATTTAATGTATACTTACCTGTTACACAGTTGCAGATGAATAGAAAGTCAGTCAGATTGAGTTCCAGATGCAGACAATGGCAAAAAGCTGGAGATGAATAGTCTCTTGGGATCATGAGGTCCTGTAAAAAAGAAAAAAAGAAAGTCAATACATGAAAAGAAACTGAATGCTTACTTACCGATTACACAGTTGGAGATGAATACACAGCCATTAAGAAAGAATTCCAGATGCAGACAACCACAAATAGCTGGACATGGACAGTCTCTTGGGATCATCAAGTCCTGTGAACAAGTGAGACAACGAAGAAAGTCAATACATGAAAAGAAACTGAATGTATACGTAACTGATACACAGTTGCAGATGAAAAAAAGCCAGTAAGCCAGAGTTCCAGATTCAGACAACCATATACAGTTGATGTATAGTCTCTTGGGACCATGAAGTCCTGTGAACAAGTAAGACAAAGAAAAAAGTCAATACATGAAAAGAAACTGAATGTATAATTATCTGTAACAGTTGCACATGAATACACAGCCAATAAGACAAAAAATCCAGATGCAGATGAATAGTCTCTTTGAATCATGAGGTCCTGTAAACAAGACAAAGAAGAAAGTCAATACATTAAAAAAAACTGGATGCTTACTTACCGATTACACAGTTGGATATGAATACACAGCCATTAAGAAAGAATTCCAGATGCAGACAACCACATACAGCTGGACATGGACAGACTCTTGGGATCATGAAGTCCTGTGAACAAGTAAGACAAAATAGAAAGTCAATACATGAAAAGAAGCTGACTGTATACTTACCTGTAACACAGTTGCAGATGAACACACAGCCAATAAGACGAAAAATCCAGATGCAGACAATGGCAAACACTTGGAGATCGATAGTCTCTTGGGATCATGAAGTCCTGTCAACAAGTAAGACAATGAAGAAAATCCAAATATGAAAAGAAACTGAATGTATACTTACGTGTAACACAGTTGCAGATTAATACACAGCCAATAAGATGAAAAATCCAGATGCAGACAATGGCAAACAGCTGGAGATGAATAGTCACTTGGGATCACGAGGTCCTGTGAACAAGTAAGACAAAGAAGACAGTCAATACATGAAAAGAAACTGAATGTATACTTACCTGTTACACAGTTGCAGATGAAAAAATTAAAGCCAGTAAGCCAGAGTTCCAGATTCAGACAACCATATACAGCTGATTTATAGTCTCTTGGGATGACGAGGTACTGTGAAGAAGTAAGATAAAGAAAGTCAATACATGAAAAGAAACTGAATGTATACTTACCTGTAACACAGTTGCAGATGAATACACAGTCAGTAAGAAAGAATTCCAGATGCAGACAACCACATACAGCTGGACATCGATAGCCTCTTGGGATCATGAGGTCCTGTAAATAAGACAAAAAGAAAGTCAATACATGAAAAGAAACTGAATGTATACTTACCTGTTACACAGTTGCAGTAGAAAAAAAGCCAGTAAGCCAGAGTTCCAGATTCAGACAACCATATACAGTTGATGTATAGTCTCTTGGGATCACGAGGTCCTGTGAACAAGTAAGACAAAGAAGAAAGTCAATACATGAAAAGAAATTGAATGTATACTCACCTGTAACACAGTTGCAAATGAATAGAAAGTCAGTCAGATTGAGATCCTGATGCAGACAACGACAAACACTTGGAGATCGATAGCCTCTTGGGATCATGAAGTCCTGTGAACAAGTAAGACAAAGAAGAAAATCAAAATATGAAAAGAAACTGAATGTATACTTATCTGTAACACAGTTGCAGATGAATACACAGCCAATAAGACGTAAAATCCAGATGCAGATGAATAGTCTCTTGGGATCATGAGGTCCTGTAAACAAGACAAAGAAGAAAGTCAATACATGAAAAGAAGCTGAATGTATACTTACCTGTTACACAGTTGCAGATAAATACACAGCCATTAAGAAAGAATTCCAGATGCAGACAACCACAAATAGCTGGACATGGACAGTCTCTTGGGATCATGAAGTCCTGTGAAAAAGTGAGACAACGAAGAAAGTCAATACATGAAAAGAAACTGAATGTATACATACCTGTTACACAGTTGCAGATGAAAAAAAGCCAGTAAGCCAGAGTTCCAGATTCAGATAACCATATACAGTTGATGTATAGTCTCTTGGGATCATGATGTCCTGTGAACAAGTAAGACAAAGAAGAAAATCAAAATATGAATAGAAACTGAATGTTTACTTACCTATAACACAGTTGCAGATGAATACACAGCCAATAAGACGAAAAATCCAGATGCAGATGAATAGTCTCTTGGGAACATGAAGTCCTGTGAACAAGTAAGACAAAGAAGAAAGTCAATACATGAAAATAAACTGAACGTATACTTACCTGTTACACAATTGCAGATGAATACACGGCCATTAAGAAAGAATTCAAGATGCAGACAACCACATACAGCTGGACATGGACAGAGTCTTGGGATAATGAGGTCCAGTAAACAAGTCAAAAAAGAAAGTCAATACATGAAAAGAAACTGATTTTCTATTCATCTGCAACTCTGTAATTGGTAATAAGAATTCAGTCAGATTGAGTTTCAGATGCAGACAACGGCAAACACTTGGAGATCGATAGCCTCTTGGGATCATGAAGTCCTGTAAACAAGACAAAGAAGAAAGTCAATACATGAAAAGAAACTGAATGTATACTTACCTGTTACACAGTTGCAGATGAATACACAGCCAATAAGACGAAAAATCCAGTGCAGATGAATTGTCTCTTGGGATCATGAAGTCCTGTCAACAAGTAAGACAAATAAGAAAGTCAATACATGAAAAGAAACTGAATGTATACTTACCTGTTACACAGTTGCAGATGAATAGAAAGTCAGTCAGATTGAGTTCCAGATGCAGACAACGGCAAACACTTGGAGATCGATAGCCTCTTCAGATCATGAAGTCCTGTGAACAAGTAAGTCAAAGAAGAAAGTCAATACATGAAAAGAAACTGAATGTATACTTACCTGTAACACAGTTGCAGATGAATACACAGCCAATAAGACAAAAAATCCAGATGCAGATGAATAGTCTCTTGGGATAATGAGGTCTTGTGAACAAGATAAAGAAGAAAGTCAATACATGAAAAGAAACTGAATGTATACTTACCTGTTACACAGTTGCAGATGAATAGAAAGTCAGTCACACTGAGTTCCAGATGCAGACAACGGCAAACACCTGGACATCGATAACCTCTTGGGATCATGAAGTCCTGTAAACAAGTAAGACAAAGAAGAAAGTCAATACATGAAAATAAACTGAATGTACACTTACCTGTTACACAGTTGCAGATGAATACACAGCCAGTAAGAAAGAATTCCAGATGCAGACAACCACATACAGCTGTACATGGACAGTCTTCTGGGATCATGAAGTCCTGTGAACAAATAAGACAAAGATGAAAGTCAATACATGAAAAGAAACTGAATGGTTACTTACCGATTACACAGTTGCAGATGAATAAAAAAAGTCAGTCAGATTGAGTTCCAGATGCAGACAACCATATACAGTTGACGTATAGTCTATTAGGATCAAGAGGTCCTGTGAACAAGTAAGACAAAGAAGAAAGTCAGTACATGAAAAGAAACTGAATGCTTACTTACCGATTTCACAGCTGCAGATGAATAAAAAAAGTCAGTCAGATTGAGTTCCAGATGCAGACAACGACAAACACTTGGAGATTGATAGCCTCTTGGGATCATGAAGTCCTATCAACAAGTAAGACAAAGAAGAAAATCAAACAATGAAAAGAAACTGAATGTATACTTACCTGTTACACAGTTGCAGATGAATACACAGCCAATAAGATGAAAAATCCAGATGCAGACAACATCAAACACCAGGAGATTAATAGTCTCTTGGGATCATGAGGTCCTGTAAACAAGACAAAAAGAAAGTCAATATATGAAAAGAAACTGAATGTATACTTACCTGTTACACAGTTGCAGATGAATACACAGCCAGAAAGAAAGAATTCCAGATGCAGACAACCACATACAGCTGGACATGGACAGTCTCTTGGGATCATGAAGGCCTGTGAACAAGTAAGACAAAAAACAAAGTCAATACATGAAAAGAAACTGAATGTATACTTACCTGTAACACAGTTGCAGATGAACACATAGCCAATAAGACGAAAAATCCAGATGTAGACAATGGCAAACACTTGGAGATCGATAGCCTCTTGGGATCATGAAGTCCTGTCAACAAGTAAGACAAAGAAGAAAATCAAAATATGAAAAGAAACTGAATGTATACTTACCTGTAACACAGTTGCAGATGAATACACAGCCATTAAGAAATAATTCCAGATGCAGACAACCACATACAGCTGGAAATAGACAGACTCTTAGGATAATGAGGTCCTGTAAACAAGTCATAGAAGAAAGTCAATATATGAAAAGAAACTGAATGCTTACTTACCTACTACACAGTTACAGAAGAACAAAGTCAGTCAGATTGAGATCCAGATGCAGACAACGGCAAGCACTTGGAGATGAATAGTCTCTTGGGATCATGAAGTCCTGTGAACAAGTAAGACAAAGAAGAAAGTTAATACATGAAAAGAAACGGAATGTATACTTACCTGTTACACAGTTGCAGATGAAAAAAAAGCCAGTAAGACGAAAAATCAAAATGCAGACAACGGCAAACAGCTGGAGATGAATAGTCTCTTGGGATCATGAGGTCATGTATACAAGACAAAAAGAAAGTCAATACATGAAAAAAGCTGAATGTATACTTACCTGTTACACAGTTGCAGATGAATACACAGCCAGTAAGAATGAATTCCAGATGCAGACAACCACATGCAGGTGGACATGGATAGCCTCTTGGGATCATGAAGTCCTGTCAACAAGTAAGACAAAGAAGAAAATCAAAACATGAAAAGAAACTGAATGTTTACTTACCTGTAACACAGTTGCAGATGAATACACAGCCAATAAGACAAAAAATCCAGATGCAGATGAATAGTCACTTGGGATAATGAGGTGCTGTAAACAAGACAAAGAAGAAAGTCAATACATGAAAAGAAACTGAATGTATACTTACCTGTTACACAGTTGCAAATGAATACACAGCCAATAAGACGAAAAATCCAGATGCAGACAACGGCAAACAGCTGGAGATGAACAGAATCTTGGGATCATGCGGTCCTGTAAACAAGACAAAAATAAAGTCAATACATGAAAAGAAACGGAATGTATACTAACCTGTTACACAGTTGCAGATGAATACACAGCCAACAAGACGAAAAATCCAGATGCAGATGAATACTCTCTCAGGATCATGAAGTCCTGTGAACAAGTAAGACAAAGAAGAAAGTCCATACATGAAAAGAAACTGAATGCTTACTTACCTACTACACAGTTGCAGATGAATAGAAAGTCAGTCAGATTGAGATCCAGACGCAGATAACGGCAAACACTTGTAGATCGATAGCCTCTTGGGATCATGAAGTCCTGTCAACAAGTAAGACAAAGAAGAAAATCAAAATATGAAAAGAAACTGAATGTTTACTTACCTGTAACACAGTTGCAGATTAATACACAGCCAATAAGATAAAAAATCCGGATGCAGACAACGGCAAACAGCTGGAGATGAATAGTCTCTTGGGATCATGAAGTCCTGTAAACAAGACAAAAAGAAAGTCAATACATGAAAAGAAACTAAATGTATACTTACCTGTTACACAGTTGATGATGAATATAAAGCCATTAAAATAGAATTCCAGATGCAGACAGCCACATATAGCTGGACATGGATAGTCTCTTGGGATCATGAAGTCCTGTCAACAAGTAAGATAAAAAAGAAAGTCAATACATGAAAAGAAACTGAATGTTTACTTACCTGTAACACAGTTGCAGATGAATACACAGCCAATAAGACGAACAATCCAGATGCAGATGAATAGACTTTTGGGATTATGAGGTCCTGTAAACAAGACAAAGAAGAAAGTCAATACATGAAAAGAACATGAATGTATACTTACACTTTACACAGTTGCAGATGAATACACAGCCAGTAAGAAAGAATTCCAGATACAGACAACCACATATAGCTGGACATGAACAGTCTCTTGGGATCATGAAGTCCTGTGAACAAGTAAGACAAAGAAGAAAGTCAATACTTGAAAAGAAACTGAATGCTTACCTACCGATTACACAGTTTCAGATGAATACACAGCCATTAAGAAAGAATTCCAGATGCAGAAGAGCACATGCAGCTGCACATGGACAGTCTCTTGGGATCATGAAGTCCTGTGAACAATTAAGACAAAGAAGAAAATCAAAATATGAAAAGAAACTGAATGTATACTTACCTGTCCCACAGGTGCAGATGAATACACAGCCAATAGGAGGAAAAATCCAGATGCAGTTGAATAGTCTCTTGGGATAACGAGGTCCTGTGAACAAGTTAGACAAAGAAGAAAGTCAATACATGAAAAGAAACTGAATGTATATTTACCTGTTACACAGTTGCAGATGAATATACAGTCAGTAAAAAACAATTCCAGATGCATACAACCACATACAGCTGGACATGGACAGACTCTTGGGATCATGAAGTCCTGTGAACAAGTAAGACAAAGAAGAAAATCAAAATATGAAAAGAAACTGAATGTATACTTACCTGTTACACAGCTGCAGATGAATACACAGCCAGTAATAAAGAATTCCAGATGCAGATGAAGAGCAAGTTAGTTGTAAGGAGTGCAAATTGAGAAACAACCAACCAAGAAAAACGCATTTTTAGCTAAACAAAAAAACAAAACACTTTTCGTTTGAGAGTCATATCTCATATGAAGACATAATAGAAAAGCCTATTATCTTTTGAAAATAACAAAATCTGACACGTGTGACTGTCATTGTAAGGCGAAGTCCAGTCCAAAAAAGAATTCTATTAGACAAAGTATTTATGAGTGTAGGACTTACAGGTCTGATATGATGGAGTTACAGCAAAGGATTAAATGTTTTTATTCAATAATAAGGCCAGTGAATGTCAGTTTTCTTGGCTGGGTCTTTTCACAGCTGCTGTATCTTGTTTGGTGTTTCTGGGTTTTACAGCTCTTTATGTCAAGTGTAAACAGATCCAAAGTGTCATTCTCAGTGCTGATTACATCTGAAATTAACCATAAACCAGAGGTGAGTGGCTAGCAACAGGGTAATGCAGCTCAACACATGTTTCAGTTTACTACACACCCATGTCGCCTCTCCAAAGTCACAGTGATTCTAAAGTCACTCAATACAAAGCACTCAAAAACCAAACCATAAAACACTGCTTAAATCACAAATACATTAATAAAGACTTTGAGCCCATTTCCCTGAAACGGTTCACCCATTAAAGAAAATGGACGAAGAGGGTGGGAGCAGGTGGCTAGTGTTTTCTTACCTGACTGGTGTGACTGGGTAGGGCCAGTAAGTCCTGGCATAGCACCTTCTCTATGTTCCTGGAGAGTACAACAGATCCCAGGCAGCACATGTGAAGCCTTTCTCTGTGGTAAAGGACCAGACATCAAATATGAAATCAGCAGTGGAGTGCGAAGAGTCAGCTGAATGGCTTGTTCCCTCATCAGTAGGTAAGCAAGTGGCCCGGAGACGACAATCCTGCCATCTGTCTTCTTTCAAACAGTGTCTGGAATCTAGTGCACTAGTGGCACCGTGACATCATGACATTACCCTTTGGGCCCTATATTTAAGAGTGTCTTGCAATAAAATTTTCAACAGTGAGAAGGCCGCCCTTAGTAGTTGTCCTCGTTGCTGGAGCATGCAGAGCCATAGACAAACTGCTTTAGACATTTAATTGGTTAGAGAGGTGAAAACCAGCTGTGGGGGTGAAGAAAACCTCTGTTTTCCATGGTCAAGATGATGCTTGCATGGCTGCTCCATGGCCACCATTGTCCTTGAGGGAAAAAAACAGGGGTTAGTTAGTTAGTAAAGCAAAGTAATGTAAAGTAACACACAATTTCACCTCATGAATAAAATCATACACAAGGCTTGGCTCAACATATAAGGAAACGTACAACTTACTTAGAACCTATAATTCCATCAGTAAGGATCTTCATTACAGTGAAGTTAGCCACAGCTAAACCTTTGCTACTGCTTGGTTCTCTCCTTTTGGCTTGTGACCTGGCCTACTTCTAATATACTGCCACATAGTGGATGGAGTAGGAATTACCATGAAAAATGCCATCTGTTGCAACACTGGAGTCACATGGGTATCAGCTATGGCTTCAAGTTGTAGGACTTTTTATGGCATTATAGACAATAGGCAAGTGGCTTAAAGGTCCAACCACAACAGGCCCAATGAGACATAAAGAACCAGCACAACAGGCCCAGTGAGACTAGGGATGCACCTATCAGATATTAGGATCGGATATGTGTCCCTATATTAACAACGCTCGCTCCCTTTTGGTCTCACTGACTTAATATTTCAGAATTAAAGCCAGCCAACACTGATAAATACATGAGTAACAAATCAATACACACAACTAATCATCAAAATTATTACATTTTTAGATAAAAAAATAAAAACAAAACACTATTCTGTTGATAGTCAAATCTCATATGAAGACATATTAGAATAGCCTAGTATCTTTTGAAAATAACAAAATCTGGCATGTGTGACTGTCTGATATACATTGTAAAGCGAACGCTGTACCAAGGTCCTGCACAATTGTTTCTTATTTTAGTGACAAATAAATAGCAATTTAATACATTCATATCTGTGTGTTAATTTGTTACATGGTCTATAAAATGTGGATACCGAAAACTCTCACAGAGATAAGGAGCTGCTGGTGTTAGTTATAAAGACAATTAAACCTACTGAAGAACAGAGACTAAATGAAAATCAAAGACTAACCTTAACTTCCTTACTTTTAAGGAATGGATATGTTTTAGCACTTTAGACAATATAAACATGCATGTAGCACATTTTTATAACGAATAAATCATTACTGTGACACTGTCATAAAATATGCCTATTTGAACTATTTTTACGAAATATTTATCCAGTAAAACATCCATATAGCTTACACATCCAAAATCAGCTGTAGTGTACAGAGACACATCTGATAAATATACAGCTACCCTTAGAATAGCCAGATTACAATTTGCTAACAAATGCTTAAGAGAGCCTGGAGAATTCTGGAGAAAGGTCTTGTGGACAAATGAGACTAGGATTAACCTATATCAGAGTGATGGAAAGACAGAAATTGTGGATTGCTCACTCGCGCTTCAAGGGAGGTAAAATTTAGTTTGCACTCACCCTCTTATTAACGGTACATACTTGGAGCCCATAGGAACCATCCAAAACATAGAAGTTGGAAAGCTCCCACAAAGGTGTTTGTACTTCAGAAATCCTTCTTTCTGAAGATGTTTTATAATCCTGGGTGTTTCCTTGTGAAAGGAAAGTCTGAACCGTGCAAGTCCTCAGTTTGAGTTGCTGAGAGTCAATTTAGGAGTGATCCCTTTATCTTACTGAGTGCTCTGTGTGTAAGTTTATTCTAATGTCCATATGAAAGCACAAAACCTCATGAATAAAAACATACACAAGGCTTGGCTGAACATATGAGGAAACGTACAACTTACTTAGAACCTATAGTTCCATCAGTAAGGATCTTCATTACAGTGAAGTTAGCCACAGCTAAACCTTTGCTAAAGCATGGTTCTCTCCTTTTGGCTTGTAACCTGGCCTACTTCCAATATACTGCCACATAGTGGATGGAGTAGGAATTACCATGTAAAATGCCATCTGTTGCAACACTGGAGTCACATGGGTATCAGCTATGGCTTCAAGTTGTAGGACTTTTTATGGCATTATAGACGATAGGCAAGTGGCTTAAAGGTCCAACCACAACAGGCCCAATGAGACATAAAGAACCAGCACAACAGGCCCAGTGAGACTAGGGATGCACCTAGCAGATATTAGGATCGGATATGTGTCCCTATATTAACAATGCTCGCTCCTTTTTGGTCTCACTGACTTAATATTTCAGAATTAAAGCCAGCCAACACTGATAAATACATGAGTAACAAATCAATACACACAACTAATCATCAAAATTATTACATTTTTAGATAAATAAAAAAAAAAACACTATTCTGTTGAGAGTCAAATCTCATATGAAGACATATTAGAATAGCCTAGTATTGAAAATAACAAAATCTGGCATGTGTGACTGTCTGATATACATTGTAAGGCAAACGCTGTACCAAGGTCCTGCACAATTGTTTCTTATTTTAGTGACAAATAAATAGCAATTTAATACATTAATATCTGTGTGTTAATTTGTTGTATTTTATTTTACAAAGTTAGTGAGGGAAAATTGACATCAATCCTGATGTTTTAAGTCTCTCCCACATGGTGAGGTAAACAGTTTATTTATTTAACAATGTATCGGATCAATGTTGTGTATCGATCGATAAGTTTATGTATTGGTATAGAAACTGAACAATGTTGGTGCATCCCTAAATGTAACATATAGGAAACAGGATATGACATCACTGCTGTAGTGTGTCTTTGACAACTTCCCTAGTTAATAGAATATGCCTACATTGATAAATCCCCATACATTTCACCCTGATTGGTGAATGTTTAGCCTTTCAAATGCATGCTTGAATGTGATTGGCTAATGGCAACCACAATAATTGACATGTAAAGTCTTCTGGACAGACAGTATTATAGAATAGGCTAAAGATGCAGCATGTAAAATTGTAGCTTGACTGGATGTGCATGGATGCATGTATAGATTTTAACATGTATTTGTGATGCAATAAGCTGTTTTATTAATTGCTTAAACTATAGAGGAGCATTATTGGGCTAATGAGCATTATGAGCTAAATAGTTTAATTGTCACTTTAACAGGTAAGGACACCAGTTTCTCTCAGAGTTAGCTTAAGTTTTACTAATAAAAAAGGTAACTTTGATTAAAAACAAAATAATAATACTGTCTTGCAGACATCTGATTGATGTCATTTATGGCTGATTTACCGTTACAGTAACTTGATCACAATATTCTGCAAAATAAAATGTAGTAGTTTACTATAGCTCCACTGAATATTGGTTTTGAAATATACCACTGTTTCCTAAGAGGAAGCTGTAACAGGAACAGGTCATTGTAATTTTATGTGTAACCCAGGTTTTAAATGTTCAGAACATTCAAATCAGATGCGAAGCAAAAAAACAATAAATAAAAAAAAAAACTTTTAAAAATAATACAACATGAATAAACTGTTCAAAACAGCCATTAGAGCAGATAGAAAATGACTTACTGATAAGTAAGGTAAATAAAACGAGCCTTAAATGACAGCCAATAGCTTGTTGCCAAGACTGGTCTGCGTCAGAGACGGCCAATCAGCGCTCAGGGGGGGCGTTACCTCGGCTCCTCCGCTAGAGACGAGAAGTATTTTGTAGACATATGTAGATGCCTGGGACTTACGATCGCCAAGTATGGGATTTACTGCCATTTTTACTGCCAATATTGAACATGTTTGTGCGGATGTTTCAGAGTATTGCAGCACAAAAACAAAGTAGTAAGCTGACTTAAAATAGAGCAACTCCAACAAAGGTGCAGAGTTAAATTGAGAGGAACATAAGTTGATGCAGTAGATTAAAATGTTTGTGCATGTATCATTGTTGGGAAGGCCTAGCCTGCAGTGAAGTGCCAGAATAGTGACTGGAATGGGCATCACTGTCTTGTTGGATGCACATGTGCATAAATCTTCCATAAATGTACAGCCATTTCTTTTCACCATTGTGTTTGATCCAGTTGTACCAGAGAGTTGCACGGCCCCTAACTTTTTATCTCTAGGGGTCAACCTAACCAAACACAAAAGAGCCTGTCACTATCAAAAGTCTTCAACCTTGTTTGTGGTTAAAGCATAGTTACAGCACAGTGCTCATGTGTCTGAGACTCGTGAATTAATTAGGCAGTTGAGAATGTTGGCAGTCCCAAAAACTTGGCCCTGCCATCTATGGATGCTTAAAAATGCTTCCTCTCCACCTGCGCTGAGATGCCTTCAAGACCTGCAATGCAAAACCCACTGGTGTAAAAATATCAAATATTATAATGCGAGCAAGTAATAAATTAAACAAACTTGATGTGTATTCCAGGATTTCACATAATTGTGTTATATCTGACAACTGTGTTAAGATATACTTTTAAATTATGAAACAGTATGATCAATATTTTATTGTGTATTTGATTATTTTATCACTTTCCATTTCCTTTCGTTTACGGTACCATTTACAATTGAGTGGACTGATGCTCTTGTGTGCTCTAGATATTTTGGAAATTGCTAAACCACTTTATCCACAGTTGTTGGTGAGTCCACTTCATCACAGTCCCTGATGGACTGCTTACAGTGCCCATTACAATTGACTGCCCAGATTCTCTTTTGTCCACAGCCCTTTTTGATGTGGCTACGAACTTCATATATGAGGCTTTCGCCAACATCGTCCACTGTTCTTGGTACAATCGCCTGACCAGATTCTCTTCTGTCCACAGTGTTACTGTTACATTCAAGACTTAGGTGATCCAGTATTGCATATGTGATACTGTTAGTGCTGCCATCTGGTGGCCTGTTTCTTGTTGTTTTTGTTTTTCTCTCTCTCCCTCTCCTGGTGAAACGACTGATTGGAAACAGCTGATCTCAATGCGTGTGCTGGTTGGCTGCAGTGTCTGAGCTTTGTCATTGAAATGGTGCCATTGGCATTTATCTAGTTGCCCGTGGCGTTCTCACCATGTGGCCAAAGGTGGTTGTGATTGAGGCTGTTCAGGATATATAATTTTTTTTTTTTTTTTTTTTTGCTGTTAGATTTAGCTTTGTACTTCTCGTAAATCTGTTTGGCCCTGAATGTAATGGCTGGCTACCACTACGTCGATTGTTTTAACATGACAATTCACAGTTTGATGTATGTGAATCTATTGTAGTCTACTCTTTTCTGTGTCATTATGTACTTGTTGATGTCCAAGTGGTTTAATCATAGTCATGTTTGTAGTGGTGAGTGCCATTTACTATTTTAATTTCATTTATTATTTTTCCTTTTCTCTTACTTCATGTTGGGGAGGCAGGTAAGGCCATTGTATTTTGTTTTATTATTTTTTAGTTAGGTTAGTTAGTAAGGAGGGATGTTGGTCTTTGCTCACCCTGACGCTATATGATGTTGACTGTGGTCTTGTTATGTTTGCCTATAATACTACTTTTTCATTTGAGCATTAAATCTGTTCCTTTATGGATTGTTTATGTCCTCAAGCCATAAACTAGTATTTTTATGAAATGGTTTAATAAACTGGGCTGTAAGATTACTCAAAAATCGAAAAACTTCCAAAATGTAAGCAACATGTTAATTGTCCCACCAGGGATATTAACACAGTAGACCACTATTGCACTGTACTGAGGGATGCTCTGTCCCCCATGCAGCTCTGGGTCACTCTGATAACTGTCTGGTTCAAATAATTCTAACCTACAAGCAGAGAAACTTAAATCTGCAAAGCCTGTAGTGAAGACAGTGAAAAAAGTAGGCCAGAGTTATAAGAACTGCTTTTTATTGGAATTTAAAAACCTGAATGTTCTTATACGAGTGAAGAAGTGTCAAGGTTCTTCTGTTCCCTGTATGCTCTGTGACTAATTTGCTGAACAAGTAGATCTATCTGAGATGTTTCCAAGCTGTTTTAAGCCTGCGTCTGAGATGAACACTGTATGTGAACTTTTACATTCTGAATTTTTAGTCGAAAGTAAGTCAGAAGATGCTGAAAATGATTCCACATCAAAACCGAATTTTATTAAAGAGGCTTTGATGGAGGAACAAAGTTGGGCTCAATCTCTTGATAACTGTAGACTAACTGCTGTAACAGAAGAAAGTAATGCCCCATCATGCAGTTATGTATTTTTAGCAAGATGTACATGTACTTAGCATGTACTTAGCTTAGCCCCCTGACAGTGTGTTCTCTGGTCATCTGGGTATACAGAAAACAAATCACCAGATCATGTGTTTTTTCTTTTGACCTGGTCCTAAAGCTGATGCTGTGTTATGTTGAGTTACGGGAAAACCCAATCAGGTTATTCCATCCACATCACTTCATCCAATCCTAGCATTATGAGCACCATTTCAACGTGTGTAGGGCCACTGCCCTGGCCACTGATCAAATCCTTCTACTTTTGTGTTACCCCTTGACCAGCTACCTAAACAAATGCTCATGCTTCATTACAGTAACAAGGCTGTGATGGCTGTCTTAAGTATGTTGCGAGAAGGTCACAAAGTGTGTTCAGGTTTTTCGCTGCTGCACCTGCATCATTATTCTCCATTTTTTTTGTTCCAGACATGAGGAGCTCCTCCCTTTCTGTTCCACATTGCATTGTTTTTCGCTGCGGCACCTGCATCATTATTCTCCATTTTTTTTTGTTCCAGACATGAGGAGCTCCTCCCTTTCTGTTCCACATTGCATTGTGGTATAATGTAAAAAAGTGTCCATTGTAACCACACTGAGTATGCACCAAAAATTAGCTGTGCGCTAATCAGTGTACATTCGGCACCATTTAAGGTGGCTTCCAGTAAGAAGCTGGAGAATAACTCCAGCCTTGTTGGTGCAGCCGTTTCTTTACGGCATCATAAATCAGCACATTTTACAGTTGTAAAATACATCCAGATAGATCCGGGAACTAATTTTACTGAAGTTCTGAAATTGTTAGCAATTGATCATCACATGTCCAGTGCATATCACCCCGAATCTCAGGGTTCTCTAGAATGTTTTCAACAACCTCAGTGCTTCGTACCTACTGTCTTTAGGTAGATAAAGAATGTGATGATGGCATCCTGGTCTTATTGTTTGCCATTTGTGAAAGTGATCAGGATTCCATTGGGTTTAGCCATTCACAGCTGAATTGTGAATTTCACTTTGGAGATAAAAGACTTGTACGTACCAGGTTCTGCCCTGTGTGCAGAGTTTTCAGGAAGATTGTGTTGATGGAGGTGGATCTGCTAATAGGGTTTTGCTAAGTTCTCCCCTACTGCTTCTGAAGTATCTGCTTTTGTCACACCAGATCTCTTTCTACAGTATTCCGTAATGCCATTTGGGTTACAAAAGGTAATAGCTAATGTAAACAATTGTGAAGCATGTCTGGATGTCGTTGTGATGTCTAGATGTCTATCAGAGTTGGAATGAACATTTGGCAATCCTCTGAAATGTGTTTAAGCGCTTTCTGAAAGTTTCCCTCACACTTAATCTCACTAAATGTGAGTCTGGGAAAGCTAGAGTATCCTAGGTTTGTAAGAAGGTGGGCCAAGGTGAAGTGCGCCCTCTTGAGGCTAAGATACCAACCCTGCAGTTGTGCTTTTGTAGAACCCCTGTTCTAATGACTCCTGACTACACTCAATTCTTCAAGCTGTAAGCTGGGGCTGGAGCTGTCCTCCTTAAAGAAGACTCGAGGTGTTGACCATCCAGTTTATTTTTCATAGAAATTGAAGGAACATCAGATCATGTATAGAACCACTGAGAAGGAAGCCTAGCACTCTTATTAGCTTTTCAACACTTTATGTGGGGTTGAGTGTTTTGGCAGTAGTGCTCTATATATACCACAATATCAGCTGAAGACTGATGAGATGGTTCATGATTGTTCAAGGTTTTAATGTTCAGAATAAGAAAGATTGTGAAAATGTAGTTGCTGATGCGTTGTCTAGGCAGTAGTGTGAGGGTGTTATGACCCTGGGGAGTGTAGAAGAGAGCCTCGTTGGTGCAGCCATGTTTGTTTACAGCGTCAGAAAGATGAAGCAGTTTAGGAACACAGAGTCCTAACCTGACGTCAGTCCAATTATTCCATTCCACCTTAAATGGTGCAGCAGATTTAGTCAAAAGTATTCACCAACTGTATAGCACCAGAATGGAACAGGTGGAACATAATTGGGATGAGATGCCGATTTCAGTAGGGCATCAATCTTAGTGTGCTTCTCTATCCTTCTTCTACTTAAGCACAACTCTAATAATGAACATATGATGCTTTAAATACAAAAACAGAAAATATTATTTAAATTCAGCCTGTAGTTCAAAACTACATCCAACCAAACACCACTGTCTGACTCACTGTTGTCTTTACCTAGTTAATAGATGTAGATCTGCACTCTTAGCTCCTTCAGTGGAGTTTTTTTCAACCATTTCAGCCCAAAAAAAAAAAAAAAAAAAAGCTTCTAAGCTTTTCAGTCCCTGAGATCAGTACTGGAGGACTTGTGTCCCATCTGCTGAATTAAGAAAACAAATGGTAAATGTGGCATCAATCTATACAAAATGAAAATGTGAACGAGTTAGACAGTCATGCAGTGAGGTGAAGATGAATCAATGTGAGGACCAGCGGGCAGGAGGGTAGTGTTTTCTTCTTATCTTTTTTTATATCTTTGTCTTCTTTCTTCTTTGTCTTTGTAATTTTCTTTTTTCTTGTTTTCTTCTTTTGGTCGTCCTCCATTTACGCTCTAGTTTCTGCACTGTTTTTAGTTTTTGCCTTGTCATTTTACTTTTAAACAGTGCTTCTTTGTCTAAGGTTGATTGAAGGGTATTTTCTAGGTCGTTTGTTAATTTAACTAGCTCCGTTTGGAGTCATTGGGGTTATCGTGCGCTTTAGACAGTGTTACGGGGACAAATGAACATTTTGCCTAAGATGTATCTCAAAGGAGATTAGATAATGGTCTGATATTACTGAGCTTTGAGGTACAATATTTAGATGATCAATTATAACACCCAGGGTCAGGACTAAATCTAGGGTATGGTTACAGTAATGTGTGGGTCCAGTCACATTTTTTGTGATGCCGACAGAATCTAAGATTGATACAAACGCCTTTGTTAATGGATCATCTGCTTTTTCAAAATGAATATTAAAGTCTTCTACTATTATAACTTTGTCACTGCACACTGACAAGTCTGCAGCAAAATCACAAAATGATTAAAAAAATTCAGAATATGACCCTGGAGGCCTATAAATATTAATTTAGTCTGAATGCATTTTTATTTGTGGCTGGATTTGATTTATTAATGTAGAAAATCTCAAAAGAAGTGAAAGTGTTAGTGTTTTTGAATAATATCTAGTGTATTCTGGTAGATTATGCATACTCCACCTCCTGTGCCTGATAATCTAGGGCTATGTACATATTTATAACCTGCGGTGGTGGCTTCATTTACTGCTATACATTGATCAGGTTTCAGTGTGGCAGAAAATGTCTAGTTTCTAATTAATTTATTAAAACAAGCAGATTTAGATATTCTATGTTTGGCTTTAATTTGGGGCACAGACAGTCTCAAAGCAGCTCGCAGACGGTTTAGCGTGTGTCTGCGGCCTGGTCCCGGCTTTGGATTGTCAGCAGCCTTTTACACTACTCGACTAACTAGCAGACTATGCGTTATGCTGCACGAAAATAGGGCAGCACCCTCCTGCGTGGGGTGGACGCCATCCCTACCTAAAAAACAGGCTTGCCCTCAAACTTTAATCAATTATCTGTGCTATATAGCACTGTGATTCGGCTGTAAGACTCAGCGGCGCGCCTCATTGGAATGGGGCCAAAGCAAATTACGGCAATAAAGTTGCCGGTGAGTGGAAGCATAAGGTAGGTGTTTCTAATAAAGTGACCATAACCTAAAGCTACCTTACACTCAGCAAAAGTCCATTCTCTATCAGCAGAGAAACCTTTGGATGAAAAGTACTGAGCTATCTTTTGCTCATTAATATGTTTCTTCACTATGCCATTGATTACCTTTTCAAAATCAGAATCAGTCCACTGAGGCATTTCAGTCTCTCCCTTAGCTAAGGTGCTGCTTTTATAGTTAAGAGGCTTCCATGAGTATGATGGCCTTTTCTTGACATGGTGAGGAAACAGGAGAACAAAACCAAGTTTTCTTCTTATTAACTAAACTACAGAAGAACAAAAACACAACTCCGTTCAGAGAGGATTACTGTTACAAACGTTACGTTTAACAGTAACAAAACAAACTTCTCTCCTTTAGAGAGGATAACAGCCACAAAACACTAGGTTTTTATCAGTGACAAACAGATAACTTCTCTTCTTTCAGAGAGGCTAACAATTACTGACTCCTCTGTCTTAGGAAACCAGAATTTCTCTCAGATTCGAAATGATGTTTACTCACCAAGAAGGTTTTAGTAGGCCATCCGGGTCACAACACCACATTGTTAGAAATCCGGCATACAGGACACAGATTCAGGAGTCAGGAGACTGGATCTTTAGCATTGGAGTTTATTCACATGCAGACAGAAAATCATACACTGGCACAGCTTAGTTGATCACGGTCAGTCTAGTCTAGTCCGACCATGTCTAGTCCGAACCAATCCAGTCTAAGACAAAATTCAGTCCAAAACTGAATTCAGTCTAAAACAGAATCCAGTCTGATTAGGGGTATTTTGAGAGGGCCTTATATATATTGGAAATTGTGGGAGGGGAAACGAAGGGTAACAAAAGGTGAGACAAAGGATTAAGATAACCATTTGATAAGTTGAAACCACATGAAAGTAATGTTAGAAAGGGCCATATTTTCTCTCAGCTGCAACTCTCAGGTCTTTGGTCTTCACCTATATAAGGCCATCAGTTGTCAGGTACATCTGGATTGTACACAAAACTGTCTGCCCTCCATTGGGTGTTGTGCCCACTTGGGCTATTCGGGGTCAGTGTGGGTGGAGGTAAAGAACTGCTTTTCAATTTTGCTTTCTGTCAGCGTGATCTCACCCTTGCATGAGTATGATGCAGGACCTCTAGTGTGCACCTTAGGAGTGTCTGGTGGGTTAGGGGGTTCAGGCTGATCTTTGACCTTGAACTTGACCAAACCTTGCATCTCCATCTCCACATCAGTTTCGGTCCAGGTGGTCATGTGAAGTGGTCACTGCACTGCTGTCTGCTCTTGTCCATCTGATTCAGGGGCATATGGAGGTGGTCTCAGGTTTGAGCCGAGAATACAGCCCGGGCTTGTTTGTCTTGTCATCATGTTGTTTGCTTATCTCCATGTTGTGAAAGTTAGCTTACGAGTGATAAGAAGATAAGGGGTGATGAGAGAAATATTGGGGTAATACAAGAAGATATGGGGTGATGAGAGAAACAAAGGGGTGAAACCAGTAGAAGGATGTTACAAGAGAAATATGGAGTGTTAAGAGAAATATGGGGAGTTATAAAGAATAAATAAAGGGGTGTTAAAAGAAAAAGAAGGGGTATTAATAGAAGAAACTGGGTATTACAAGAAGGGTGAGTAATTATACAAGTGAAGAGCTAGGGTATAGTGTACACAGAAGAAAGTAAAGCGATAGCTTAAAAGGGATAGCTTGTGTGTGTGAATGTGAAGGGAATTATCGTGTGTCTCTCAGTCTGTGTGTGGATTCTGGGTGGCTATGTTCTGTTGGGGTTGAAGGGATATGTTTGGAGAGTAATTCTAAAAACTCTCCATACTGTTGTCTTTTATTGTGAGATCTTGTGCTTTGCAGGAGATCTCACAATAAGAAAAATCTCATAAAAACGAGAGGAGCTATATTTAAGTTTGTGCACAGAATCAATAAAAGCCAAATTAATTGGGGTTGTAAAAAGATAAGGGTAAAAGCTGAAAATAATTCTGTTATTGTCTCAGAAAAATGTGTGCCTTTGTGGGAGGTTTAAGGGAAGATACAGTATGGGGGCCACCGGAGAATAGAAAAACAGGAGTAAATGTTACATGTTGTATGTCTAGTCTGAGATTTAGTTTTAATGGCCAATAAAAGATAAATGGATCCATTAGATAGAGTTATGTGATAATGAGTGTAGAAAAGCAGTAGGAAATCTATGAAATAAATAGGTTTTGTAGATATGTGGGTTGGAACGAAGTATAGGAAAATTAATGAGCCCGGACTGGACGTCAGAGAGGGAGATAGGTAAAGGAACAGTTTCATAAACCACTAAAGCAGCCCATACTGGCACCAGGTCACGTGTAGTACAATAATACTGTTAATAAGTCCTGTGGTTGTTGTATGGATACTGGAATGTGGGTTTTATAGTGTAAGTCCAACCTACCAACCTGAGAAAGAGATTGACTAGGTTAAAATAGTTATACATAGAAGATGTGTTTATATCTTATGTGTAGGTAATTCTTTGTATGAATAACAAGCATTATTGTTAAGCACTGTAGGAAAGTAATCTCTGGTATTTCTGTTCTATGCTGGTATCTCTGGTATTTCTGTTCTATGCTGGCAGAAAGGGAATCTATCCACCTGTACATACTAGCATCTAAATATGTTCTGCACACATGCTTCTGGTTGAACTTTGACCACTGGAAAGGGGAGCCTCATGTATGCAAGCATACACATACACTAAGGTTTAAGGTTGGTAGAGAGTTAAATCACTTTTAAACACACATAGTTAAAGATTCTCTCACTTGATTAGCTTAAGATTAGATCTACAAGTAATCTGGTTTGATTCTCCTTTCTCTTTTATGGGATGTGAGAGGAGACAGAAAGAAGGACCTAAGGAGGGGCAGCTGGCGAGCGACGTGCCAGAAACATCACATGGACTGAGTGGAAGAAGCTGTGCTGACTTCAGATCAGGCTAGTGTGCTTATCCACAGATCACTTCCCTGTATACACCTGCATTCTAAACAAATGTGTATTCATATTTATAGTGCTATTAATTATATAATACTTGCTAACAGCGTATAAGATGCTGCATGAAGCTTGCCAACTGATTGGTCGGGCAGTGACTTTGATTACTTAAAGAGAACACACTTGGGGGTTAAACATTTTGTTGAAAGCCACAGGTAGGGAAGTATTTGGTGGTTGTTTTTTTTTTTTAGAGTGGTCATACATTCTTAAGGTCTGGGCTGGTCTGAAGTTGGCAAACCTCAGTTAATTTCAACAACTCGTATAGTAACTTATAATAAACAAATAAATAAATATTGTATAATTCAAAGTAGACAGTGAAGTGGTAGTAACTTCTTTTTAAATTTTAAAGTAATCTTTTTCACACTCAAATAACATAAAGAGGCCATTATTATGCCAACTATGGGTACAAACACTTCGAAAGGAATTACTGTTCCTGTTGATGTAGTTAAAATAATCCATTAATTAAAGGCATAACTAAGACATCAGAGAAATGACACAAGCGTTGGCCTGACATTGACCAACCTTGGCCAGTGGAGGGGACTCTTAATCCAGATGTAATTAAAGTAATGCAAGTACTTGTGGCCACGTACAAGGCTAACCAAAAGAAAGGTAAGAAGGGGGAAAAACATAAGGAGAAGAGACCGATGGAGCTTGGCATTCTCCAGTTGCTGGAATAAGAAGGGCAGAAACTGGTCAAAGCAGCAAAGGATAAGAGAGAGAGGAGTGCAGAAGAAATGGAGAGACAGATGAGAGGAATAGGAAAGCAGATGGCAGAAATTAATAAGCCATTTTCACACGTAAACCCAGTAAAGAACCCCCCACCATATGAGAAGGAATTGAAGTCTGAGAAGATCTATCCCCAGCTCCCAGTGATCACTCAAGAGGGCAAATATCACATCAGAGATGATGATGACCGAATAGTGGAAGCAGGAAAAGCAGAAACAATTATAAAAATGTATTTTCCAAAAGCAAGAAGAAATCAACATATATGTAAACTGAAGGTGAAGTGAAGATCAGGAGGACAAAAGTTGGAGATGATGTGGATGAAAGTGCGTGGGAAGAAGCCAGAAGAGGATGTGATCCAGCAGTCACGCGGATCCTGGTGAGGGCAGAAAGGAAAGGAGACAAGACGAGAAAGTATGAGGACTCAACAGATGAGAGTTCTAATAAAATGAGTATATGAAGGTAGTGATCAAGGTAAGGAACATAGTCTTTCCACCTGAAGGGGATTCTTTCCAACAGCAGCCGGTACAAGAATGGAAGAAGAAATGTAGAGAGGCGTATAGACCAATGCCTTTCTCACGTGGACACTGCTATGACTTTAGAAAGTCAAAAATCATTGGAGAAGCAGTTGAAGGAGCTGCAGATGCAGACGAAAGAATTGAGGCTGGAAGGATCTCAGAAAGTGGATGAGAAATATGCATTGCACCCCAAAAAAGGATTGTCATGTGACAATATGTGTCCAGTGATTATCTGAGGACCGACATTAGAGTACAAGCCTTGGCAGAATACAGACATGTCTGATGTCATGGAAAAATTGCCAACTCTTCAAGATGGAGCACATCCTTGGAGTAAGAAGAGATCATGGTGGGAACAGAACCTGCTGTAGGAGATAAAGAGACTTCTTGCTATTCTCCGGGGAGTTCCAGCCATCGAAGAAATTCTGCAAAAAGCTGGATTTGATTGCTACATGGGGACAGCGGTAAATGATCCAGAACGGTTTGCTGCAATTAGAGGTCGGGTGTGGACAGCATTGAGATACATTTCCAACAAATATACATCCTGATAACATTGGGAGAACCATTGGGAGAGGAAGAAAACCCTAGAGCCTTATGTGTCAAGAACCCATCAAGGGAGAAATCACAGGGCATGACCCGGAAGCAAATCCATACAAAACAATAAATCCTTCGAGCCAAAATACAGAAAGGACTGCCGTTGTCTGTGAAAAACAAACTGGCAGAAGTCGTGGGCTTAGAAGGTATGGCAAAAGGGGTTTATACAGACCACATTTCTCATCAAGTGGAGTTGTATAGGGAGAAGGAACAGGACCAAAAAGAGCAAGATCAAGAGACCCTCAGAAAACCGACCTCACATACAACTGGTGGAGAACAAGAAAAAAGAAAAAAAAAAAATGCAAGCCCTGGTTATACCAAGCCAGCCTCCAAAAAATCAGCAAGATCAGCCTTCACAACAACTGCAGCCAAATCAGGTTCACCCTCATTGACTCAACCATCATCAGTGGTTCCAGATGTCTCCTGGCCACAGCCAGTTTTTGGTCAAGTACAGGTCTAGAGAGGACAGGGTCAAGGAATCATAGGAAGAGGAAGAAGATTTGATCCAACCTTTCAGCAATCCTTGAAGCATGCTACAACTGTGGAATGGTAGGTCACCTCGCTCGAGAGTGCAACAGACCAAGAGAAAGTTTCAGGGGAAATTACAGAGGAGGATTCAGGGTCCAATTGAGGCCATTCAGGGGACCGGTGAACCCTTATAGGGGCCTGGAACCAGGATTCTAGAGGTGTCCAGAGAATTCGAAAGGGGGTGTCAGCTGGTAGCATCAGAGCCAGAGTGATCCAACCATTGAGGTGAAAGTAAATAATTGACCATTAAAGATGATGGCAGATGGCGGAGCAGCTTTCACATGTAGCCAGCCTGAAGATGCTACACATCTCCCCATGTCTGGTCAGTGGATTCGGACAATCGGGTTTCAGGGAGTGAAACAGCTGATTCCTCTCACAGAACCAATAGAGCTCTGCTATAAAGATATGAAGATTACAATACCCATTCTGGTATCAGAACACACACCAATAGCATTGTTGGGAAGAGATGCTTTGTGCAAATTGAACTGCACAATAAAATGTACACCAGACGGATGCCTGGTGGAAGTGCCAAGTGACATTGTCCACCAACTACTGATGACGACAGAAGCCGAAGCTTCATCAGTGTTCTGGATTGGAAATCTTACTGCAGCCTTCTTGGAGCCGGCCAAGTTGTGGGAGATGTTTATTGCGGCAAACCTGCCTGATGCAGTACTGTTAAACAGTACTGTTATTCAGTATGTAGATGATCATAATTGCTGCAGATGTTGGCTGAGAAGGGGCATAAGGTCTCTCAGAAAAAGGTGCAGTACTGTCAGAAGAAGGTAGTTTATTTGGGTCAGACAATAACGCAGGGGCACAGAAGTATTTCTGACAAACAGTTGAAGCTATTCGTTATGCTCCCAAGCCCAGAACAGTCAGGGAACTGATGACATTTTTATGTATTGCAAGTTATTCTATAGAGGACTATGCCAGTTTAATAGGGCCTTTGAGGGCTATGCTTAAAGATATTGGGAATGCTAAACTCCACTGTAACTTATCCGGGACACGAGATGGCCTTTTAGCATTTGAGACGATTAAACAGAGGTTACAAGAGGCTCCAGCATTGGCGCTTCCAGATTACTCTAAGAATTCCTTATTGTATGGGTCTTGTACTTCTACTGGAGGTAAATATGCATGTGCAGTCCTCTGTCAAGCGACAGGTACAGTAACAGGTCCACAGCCTATTTCTTATTATTCTACAGCATTTTCAGGAGTTGAATTAGGGTTGCCATTATGTTATAGAGCTATGGTAGGAGTCCATTTAATGTATGAGAAAGTGTCATCCAGTAACAATTATTACCCATCATAGCCTTAGAAATCTACTGAACCATGGCAAATACACATTGACTATGTCAAGGCTGAGTTATTATTATAAGCTTCTAGAACAGGAAGATGTCACCCTAATGAGGTGTGTCACAGTGAATCCAGCTGACACCTTGCCAACTTCAGAAGATGGTGAACCCCATGATTGTGTTCAAGACGCTGAGAAATACTCAAGGCTTAGGTCAGATTTGCAAGCCCTCCCACTGCATAATGCAGACTTGGAATATTGGACTGATGGGTCTTATTATAGGAGAGGCAATACATTGTGTGCAGGTTATGCAGTAGTAAAAGCCCAAGGAGCAAACTTTGTGGTTGAGAAAGCTGCAGTAATACCACAGCCTGCTTCAGCACAACTTGATAAACTTATAGGGTTAAAAGAAGCATGTTTATTGGCAGAAGGTAAGCAAGTGACTATCTATACTGATTCTGCCTATGCACATAGCGTGTGTCACCTGTTTGGTGCAATATGGAATAGGGGGTTTAAGAAAACAGGTTCTCCTATACAGCATCATGAGAAAATAATAAAATTGTTACATCCCTTGATGAAGCTCAAAGAAAGTGCTATAGCTAAATGTGCAACACATAAAAGAGACATGTCAAAAGTCATTCAGGGGAATAAAGCGGCTGATGACGCTGCACAGGTAGCAGCTGATGACGCTGCACAAGGAGCAGACAAATGGGGTGAAGTCTTTTTGGTTACGCATGAGGTAGACATGGAAGACAAAATAACAATCAAGGATGTGACCTTAATGCAGGAAGCAGTTCCTGATAAAGATAAACAGTTGTGGCGAGATCGAGGGGCCACTCCAGATTCTACTGGCCTTTAGAGTAATCATGAGGGGCTGATAGTCGCATAGTCCTATGCGTGATTTAGTAGTGGACTTTGTTGACATGATTAAACCAATAGGAGGTAAGAGATTTGTTAGTCGTGGAAGACTGATTTTCGAGATGGCCAGAGGCCTGTCCAACTAAACGGAAAGATGCACATTTAGTTGCCAAGTTTCTGTGCAGAGAAGTCATAAGCAAGTGGGGACTTCCACATCGAATATCCTCAGATAATGGGAAGGAGTTTGTAGAAGTGAAATTCATTAGATTAAATAGCGTCTTAGGGCAGTGTATCATCCACAAAGTCAGGAAATTTGTGTAAAAAATTTAATGGTAAGAACCGCATTGTGAAAATCTGTCAGCACAGGTCTGAATTGGGTTGCTGCACTTCCATTGGCGTTAATGGTGTGTCGATCACGTGAGCTGTGTGATTTGCACATGACACCGCATGAGTTGGCAACAGGCAGACGAATGCCAATGCCTTGCTTGCATACAAGTGTAAAGGGTTCAAGTCTTGGCCTTTTAGAAGATGAAATGAGAGCGTATGTAACATACATGGCTAATCCACATAAGAGAATATCCATGTATGTTTCTGACAGGCAAAAGAAAGAAGAGGTGCAGGAGAGGCTGGATGAGCAAAAGAGGAGTGTGGTGCAACCTGGGGACAAGTTGTTTGTGAAGGTGTTTAAAAGAAAATGATATAACGAACGCCGTGAAGGTCCTTTTGAGGTTGTGCGCAGTCCAAGTTAAAGGGTCTCCAACGTGGTATAATTTGTCACATTGTGGTAAAGCACCAAGGGAAGAAACACCTCATGTGCATGAAAGAGATGTGGACGTACAGAAGGAGAGAGGCAGGAAGATCTACAGGGTCAAACTCCAAAAGAGGAGATTGTCCATGATGTGGACAATGGTGATGACTCTGTGGGCATTTCTGATGATGCCGGAAATGACTCTGCAATTAACCAATAGGAAAGAAGATTTGGGGACATTGAGTTTAGGGATGTCCCAGAAACAGCAGGAACTAGTTCAGGGGAGTGTAAAGCACTAAAAGGGTACTGAGGACACTGATTCCTCAACAGGGGGAGTCAGAGAGTCAAATAGACGTACAAGTCCAAAACCAGTACAAAAAAGGGTCAGACCTAAACGTTACGAAGACTGAGGTAGATGTGTCATTGGAGAAGATGACTTTATTAGCATCAAATGTTACTGAAGATATAAATAAAGAAGTAACTTTCTTTCGTATTACAAAGAAGAAAGTCAATACATGATAAGAAACTGAATGTTTACTTACCTGTTACACAGTTGCAGATGAAAACACAGCCAGTAAGACAGAATTCTAGATGCAGAAAACCACATACAGCTGGATATGGATAGACTCTTGAGATCATGAGGTCCTGTCAACAAGTAAGGCAAAGAAGAAAGTCAATACATGAAAAGAAACTGAATGTATACTTACCTGTTACACAGTTGCAGATGAATACACAGCCAGTAAGCCAGAGTTCCAGATTCAGACAACCATATACAGTTGATAAATAATCTCTTGGGATCATGTCCTGTGAACAAGTAAAACAAAGAAAAAAGTCAATACATAAAAAGAAACTGAATGCTTACTTACCGATTACACAGTTGCAGATGAAAAAAAGCCAGTAAGCTAGAGTTCCAGATTCAGAAAACCATATACAGTTGATGTATAGTCTCTTGAGATCATGAGATCTCTTTTTTTTTATGATCTCTTGAGATCATAAAATAAACGGAATGTATAGTTACCTGTTACACATTTGCAGATGAATACACCGTCAGTAATCCAAAATTCCAGATGCAGACGATGGCAAAAAGTTGGAGATGGATACACTCTTAGGATCAAGAGGTCATATAAACAAGTAAGACAAATAAAGTCAATACATGAAAAGAAACTGAATGTATACTTACCTGTTACAGAGTTGCAGATTAATACACAGCCAGTAAGAAAGAATTCCAGATGCAGACAACCACATACAGCTGGACATGGATAGCCTCTTGGGATCATGAAATCCTGTCAACAAGTAAGACAAAGAAGAAAGTCAATACATGAAAAGAAACTGAAAGTATACTCACCTGTTACACAGTTGAAGATAAATAAACAGCCAATAAGAAGAAAAATCCAGATACAGACAACGGCAAACAGCTGGAGATGAACAGTCTCTTAGCATCATGAGGTCCTGTGAACAAGAAAGTCAATACATGAAAAGAAACTGAATGTTTACTTACCTGTTACACAGTTGCAGATGAATACACAGCCAGTACGACAGAGTTCCAGATGCAGACTACGGCAAAAAGTTGGAAATAGATAGTCTCTTGGTATCATGAGGGCCTGTCAACAAGTAAGACAAAGAAGAAAGTCAAAACATGAAAAGAAACTGAATGTATACTTACCTGTTACACAGTTGCAGATGAAAAAAAAGCCAGTAAGCCAGAGTTCCAGATTCAGACAACCATATACAGTTGATGTATCGTCTCTTGAGATCACGAGGTCCTGTCAACAAGTAAGACAAAGAAGAAAATCAAAATATGAAAAGAAACTGAATGTTTACTTACCTGTAACACAGTTGCAGATTAATACACAGTCAGTAAGAAAGAATTCAAGATGCAGACAACCACATACAGCTGCATATGGACAGTCTCTTGGGATCATGAAGTCCTGTGAACAAGTAAGACTAAGAAGAAAGTCAATACATGAAAAGAAACTGAATGTTTACTTACCTGTTACACAGTTGCAGATGAATACACAGCCAGTACGACAGAGTTCCAGATGCAGACTACGGCAAAAAGTTGGAAATAGATAGTCTCTTGGTATCATGAGGGCCTGTCAACAAGTAAGACAAAGAAGAAAGTCAATACATGAAAAGAAACTGAATGTTTACTTACCTGTTACACAGTTGCAGATGAATACACAGCCAGTAAGAAAGACTTCCAGATGCAGACAACCACATACAGCTGGACATGGATAGTGTCTTGCGATCATGAAGTCCTGTGAACAAGTAAAACAAAGAAAAAAAGTCAAATCATGAAAAGAAACTGAATGCTTACTTACCGATTACACAGTTGCGGATGAAAAAAAGCCAGTAAGCTAGAGTTCCAGATTCAGACAACCATATACAGTTGATGTATAGTCTCTTGAGATCATGAGGTCCTGTGAAAGGGACAAAATGAAAGTCCATACATGAAAAGAAGCGGAATGTATACTTACTTGTTACACAGTTGCAGACTAATACACAGCCAGTAAGAAAGACTTCCAGATGCAGACAACCACATACAGCTGGACATGAATATCTCTTGGGATCATGAAGTCCTGACAAAGAGTAAAACAAAGATGAAAATCAATATATGAAAAGAAACTGAATGTATACTTACCTGTTACACAGTTGCAGATGAAAAAAAGGCCAGTAAGCCAGAGTTCCAGATGCAGACAACCATATACAGTTGATGTAAAGTCTCTTGGGATCACGAGGTCCTGTGAACAAGTAAAACAATGAAGAAAGTTAATACATGAAAAGAAACTGAATGTATACTTACCGATTACACAGTTGTAGATGAATAGAAAATCAGTCAAATTGAGATCCAGATGCAGACAACGGCAAACACTTGGAGATCTATAGCCTCTTGGGATCATGAAGTCCTGTAAACAAGACAAAAAAAGTCAATACATGAAGAGAAACGGAATGTATACTTACCTGTTACACAGTTGCAGATGAATACAAAGCCAGTAAGAAAGAATTCCAGATGCAGACAACCACATACAGCTGGACATCGATAGCCTCTTGGGATCATGAAGTCCTGTCAAGAAGTAAGACAAAGAAGAAAATCAAAACATGAAAAGAAACTGAATGTATACTTACATTTAACACAGTTGCAGATGAATACACAGCCAATAAGACAAAAAATCCAGATGCAGATGAATAGTCTCTTGGGATCATGAGGTCCTGTGAACAAGTAAGACAAAGAAGAAAGTCAATACATGAAAAGAATCTGAATGTATACTTACCTGTAACAAAGTTCCAAATGAATACACAACCATTAAGAAAGAATTCCAGATGCAGACAACCACAAATAGCTGGACATGGACAGTCTCTTGGGATCATGAAGTCCTGTGAACAAGTGAGACAACGAAGAAAGTCAATACATGAAAAGAAACTGAATGTATACTTACCTGTTACAAAGTTGCAGATGAATACAAAGCCAGTAAGAAAGAATTCCAGATGCAGACAACCACATCCAGCTGGACATGAATAGTCTCTTGGGATCATGAGGTCTTGTACACAAGACAAAGAAGAAAGTCAATACATGAAAAGTAACTGAATTTATACTTACCTGTTACACTGTTGCAGATGAATACACAGTCAGTAAAAAGAATTCCAGATGCAGACAACCACATACAGCTGGACATCGATAGCCTCTTGGGATCATGAGGTCCTGTAAACAAGACAAAGAAGAAAGTCAATACATGAAAAGAAACTGAATGTATACTTACCTGTTACACAGTTGCAGATGAAAAAAAAAAGCTAGTAAGCCAGAGTTCCAGATGCAGATAACCATATACAGTTGATGCATAGTCTCTTGGGATCACGAGATTCTGTGAACAAGTAAGACAAAGAAGAAAGTCAATACATGAAAAGAATCTGAATGCTTACTTACCGATTACACAGTTGCAGATGAATAGAAAGTCAGTCAGATTGAGATCCAGATGCAGACAACGGCAAACACTTGGAGATCGATAGCCTCTTGGGATCATGAAGTCCTGTGAACAAGTAAGACAAAGAAGAAAATCAAAATATGAAAAGAAATGGAATGTATACTTACCTGTAACACAGTTGCAGATGAATAGAAAGTTAGTCAGATTGAGTTCCAGATGCAGACAATGGCAAGAAGTTGGAGATGAATAGTCTCTTGGGATCATGAGGTCCTGTAAACAAGAAAAAAAGAAAGTCAATACATGAAAAGAAACTGAATGCTTACTTACCAATTACACAGTTGGAGATGAATACACAGCCATTAAGAAAGAATTCCAGATGCAGACAACCACATACAGCTGGACATGGACAGACTCTTGGGATCATGAAGTCCTGTGAACAAGTGAGACAACGAAGAAAGTCAATACATGAAAAGAAGCTGAATTTATACTTACCTGTTACAAAGTTGCAGATGAATACAAAGCCAGTAAGCCAGAGTTCCAGATTCAGTCAACCATATACAGTTGATGTATAGTCTCCTGGGATCATGAAGTCCTGTGAACAAGTAAGACAAAGAAGAAATTCAATACATGAAAAGAAACTGATACTTACCTGTAACACAGTTGCAGATGAATACACTGTCAGTAAGAAAGAATTCCAGATGCAGACAACCACATACAGCTGGACATCGATAGCCTCTTGGGATCATGAGGTCCTGTAAACAAGACAAAAAAAAAAGCCAATACATGAAAAGAAACTGAATGTATACTTACCTGTTACACAGTTGCAGTTGAAAAAAAGCCAGTAAGCCAGAGTTCCAGATTCAGACAACCATATACAGCTGGACATCGATAGCCTCTTGGGATCACGAGGTCCTGTGAACAAGGAAGACAAAGAAGAAAGTCAATACATGAAAAGAAACTAAATGTATACTTACCTGTTACAAAGTTGCAGATGAATACAAAGCCAGTAAGAAAGAATTCCAGTTGCAGACAACCACATACAGCTGGACATAGACAGTCTCTTGGGATAATGAAGTCCTGTGAATAAGTAAGACAAATAAGAAAGTCAATACATGAAAAAAAACTGAATGTATACTTACCTGTTACACAGTTGCAGATGAAAAGAAACGGTATGTATACTTACCAGTTGCACAGTTGCAGATGAATAGAAAGTCATTCAGATTGAGTTGCAGATGCAGACAACGGCAAACACTTGGAGATCTATAGCCTCTTGGGATCATGAAGTCCTGTGAACAAGTAAGACAAAGAAGAAAGTCAAAACATGAAAAGAAACTGAATGTTTACTTACCTGTAACACAGTTGCAGATGAATACACAGCCAATAAGACGAAAAATCCAGATGCAGTTGAATAGTCTCTTGGGATCAAGAGGTCCTGTGAAGAAGTAAGACAAAGAAGAAAGTCAATACATGAAAAGAAACAGAATGTATACTTACCTATAACACAGTTGCAGATGAATACACAGCCAATAAAATGTAAAATCCAGATGCAGACAACGGCAAACAGCTGGAGATGAATAGTCTCTTGGGATCATGAGGTCCTGTAAACAAGACAAAAAAAAAAGTCAATACATGAATAGAAACGGAATGTATACCCACCTGTTACACAGTTGCAGATGAAAAGAAACGGAATGTATACTTACCTGTTACACAGTTGCAGATGAATACACAGCCAGTAAGAAAGAGTTCCAGTTGCAGACAACCACATACAGCTGGACATGGACAGTCTCTTGGGATCATGAAGTCCTGTGAACAAGACAAAGAAGAAAGTCAATACATGAAAAGAAACTGAATGTATACTTACCTGTTACACAGTTGCAGATGAATACACAGTCAGTAAGAAAGAATTCCAGATGCAGACAACCACATACAGCTGGACATCGATAGCCTCTTGGGATCATGAAGTCCTGTGAACAAGACAAAAAGAAAGTCAATACATGAAAAGAAACTGAATGTATACTTACCTGTTACAAAGTTGCAGATGAATAGAAAGTCAGTCAGATTGAGTTCCAGATGTAGACAACGGCAAACACTTGGAGATCGATAGCCTCTTGGGATCATGAAGTCCTGTGAACAAGTAAGACAAAGAAGAAAGTCAATACATGAAAAGAAACTGAATGTATACTTACCTGTTACACAGTTGCAGATGAATACACAGTCAGTAAGAAAGAATTCCAGATGCAGACAACCACATACAGCTGGACATCGATAGCCTCTTGGGATCATGAAGTCCTGTGAACAAGACAAAAAGAAAGTCAATACATGAAAAGAAACTGAATGTATACTTACCTGTTACAAAGTTGCAGATGAATAGAAAGTCAGTCAGATTGAGTTCCAGATGCAGACAACGGCAAGCACTTGGAGATCGATAGCCTCTTGGGATCATGAAGTCCTTTCAAGAAGTAAGACAAAGAAGAAAATCAAAACATGAAAAGAAACTGAATGTATACTTACCTGTTACACAGTTGCAGATGAATACAGTCAGTAAGAAAGAATTCCAGATGCAGACAACCACATACAGCTGGACATCGATAGCCTCTTGGGATCATGAAGTCCTGTAAACAAGACAAAAAGAAAGTCAATACATGAATCAGAATCAGATTCAGAATCAGAATCTCTATTTCATATGTTACACATACAAGGAATTTGTCTTGGTGAGAGCAACACGTATGACAAGTAACAAAAAAAAAAACAAAAACAGAATATTCTTAAACTAAAGGAAAATGACACTAAACAATAAATAGGGTAGGGGATAAATTAAAAAAGTAAAAAGTACTAAGGTAAAAAAGAGCTGAAAATATATTTACAGAAAAGAACATCTGTACAGGTGTGCAAATAGTCATAGTGCAAAATAGCTGTTCAGTCCGGTTTGGTACAGTTCAGTTGTAAGTTTTGAGGTTTACAGTGGGAGGTGTCCACTGTGATTGAGGAGCACTACAGCTCTGGGGAAGAAGCTGTTAGCATGACGTGTTGTGCTGGTTTTGATGGACCGCAGTCTTCTACCCGAGGGGAGTGTCTGGAAGAGGAGGTGTCCAGGATGTGAGGGGTCAGATGTAATCTTGCCAGCCCGCTTCCTCATCCTGCTGGTGTAGATCTGCTGAAGTGATGGCAGGTTACATCCGATGATCCTCTCTGCTGTCCTGATGATGCGCTGGAGTTTGGTTCTTTCTTGTGAGGTGGAGGAACCAAACCAGATAGTTATGAAGGCTGTGATAATGGACTCGATGATCGCTGTGTAGAACTGGATCATCAGGGTCTGTGGCAGGTTGAATTTCTTGAGCTGTCTCAAGAACATCATTCTTTGTTGAGCTTTCTTGATGATGGAGATGGTGTTTTTCTCCCATTTCAAGTCTCTGGAAATGGTGGTGACCAGGAACTTGAGTGACTCCACAATTGATGCTGCAGTGTTGTTGATGTGGAGGGGGGGAAGGGTGGGTGGATTGCGTCGGACGTCCACCACCACCTCTACAGTCTTTTCTGTGTTTAGCAGCAGGTGGTTGTTGCTGCACCAGGACAACGGCAAACAGCTGGAAATGAATAGTCTCTTGGGATCATGAGGTCCTGTAAAAAAGTAAGACAAAGAAGAAAGTCAAAACATGAAAAGAAACTGAATGTATACTTACCTGTTACACAGTTGCAGATGAATACACAGTCAGTAAGAAAGAATTCCAGATGCAGACAACCACATACAGCTGGACATGGACAGTCTCTTGGGATCATGAAGTCCTGTAAAAAAGACAAAAAAAGTCAATACATGAAGAGAAACTGAATGTATACTTACCTGTTACACAGTTGCAGATGAATACAAAGCCAGTAAGAAAGAATTCCAGATGCAGACAACCACATACAGCTGGACATCGATAGCCTCTTGGGATCATGAAGTCCTGTCAAGAAGTAAGACAAAGAAGAAAATCAAAACATGAAAAGAAACTGAATGTATACTTACCTGTTACACAGTTGCAGATGAATAGAAAGTCAGTCAGATTGACTTCCAGATGCAGACAATGGCAAACACTTGGAGATCGATAGCCTCTTGGGATCATGAAGTCCTGTCAACAAGTAAGACAAATAAGAAAGTCAATACATGAAAAGAAACTGAATGTATACTTACCTGTTACACAGTTGCAGATGAAAAGAAACTGAATGTATACTTACCTGTTACACAGTTGCAGATGAATAGAAAGTCAGTAAGAAAGAATTCCAGATGCAGACAACCACATACAGCTGGACATCGATAGCCTCTTGGGATCATGAAGTCCGGTAAACAAGACAAAAAGAAAGTCAATACATGAAAAGAAACTGAATGTATACTTACCTGTTACACAGTTGCAGATGAAAAGAAACTGAATGTATACTTACCTGTTACACAGTTGCAGATGAATAGAAAGTCAGTAAGAAAGAATTCCAGATGCAGACAACCACATACAGCTGGACATCGATAGCCTCTTGGGATCATGAAGTCCTGTCAAGAAGTAAGACAAAGAAGAAAATCAAAACATGAAAAGAAACTGAATGTATACTTACCTGATACACAGTTGCAGATGAATACACAGTCAGTAAGAAAGAATTCCAGATGCAGACAACCACATACAGCTGGACATCGATAGCCTCTTGGGATCATGAAGTCCTGTGAACAAGACAAAAAGAAAGTCAATACATGAAAATAAAACTGAATGTATACTTACCTGTTACAAAGTTGCAGATGAATAGAAAGTCAGTCAGATTGAGTTCCAGATGCAGACAACGGCAAACACTTGGAGATCGATAGCCTCTTGGGGGTCATGAAGTCCTGTGAACAAGTAAGAAAAAGAAGAAAGTCAAAACATGAAAAGAAACTGAATGTATACTTACCTGTTGCACAGTTGCAGATTAATAGAAAGTCAGAAACGGAAGTCAAGAAACGGAATGTATACTTACTTGTTGCACAGTTGCAGATGAATAGAAAGTCAGTCAGATTGAGTTCCAGATGCAGACAACGGCAAGCACTTGGAGATCGATAGCCTCTTGGGATCATGAAGTCCTGTCAAGAAGTAAGACAAAGAAGAAAATCAAAACATAAAAAGATACTGAATGTATACTTACCTGTTACACAGTTACAGATGAATACACAGTCAGTAAGAAAGAATTCCAGATGCAGACAACCACATACAGCTGGAAACCGATAGCCTCTTGGGATCATGAAGTCCTGTAAACAAGACAAAAAGAAAGTCAATACATGAATCAGAATCAGATTCAGAATCAGAATCTCTTTATTTCATATGTTACACATACAAGGAATTTGTCTTGGTGAGAGCAACACGTATGATAAGTAACAAAAAAAAAAACAAAAACAGAATATTCTTAAACTAAAGGAAAATGACACTAAACAATAAATAGGGTAGGGGATAAATTAAAAAAGTAAAAAGTACTAAGGTAAAAAAGAGCTGAAAATAGATTTACAGAAAAGAACATCTGTACATAGAACATATGTATACTTACCTGTTACACAGTTGCAGATGAATACACAGTCAGTAAGAAAGAATTCCAGATGCAGACAACCACATACAGCTGGACATCGATAGCCTCTTGGGATCATGAAGTCCTGTGAACAAGACAAAAAGAAAGTCAATACATGAAAAGAAACTGAATGTATACTTACCTGTTACAAAGTTGCAGATGAATAGAAAGTCAGTCAGATTGAGTTCCAGATGCAGACAACGGCAAGCACTTGGAGATCGATAGCCTCTTGGGATCATGAAGTCCTTTCAAGAAGTAAGACAAAGAAGAAAATCAAAACATGAAAAGAAACTGAATGTATACTTACCTGTTACACAGTTGCAGATGAATACAGTCAGTAAGAAAGAATTCCAGATGCAGACAACCACATACAGCTGGACATCGATAGCCTCTTGGGATCATGAAGTCCTGTGAACAAGACAAAAAGAAAGTCAATACATGAAAATAAAACTGAATGTATACTTACCTGTTACAAAGTTGCAGATGAATAGAAAGTCAGTCAGATTGAGTTCCAGATGCAGACAACGGCAAACACTTGGAGATCGATAGCCTCTTGGGGGTCATGAAGTCCTGTGAACAAGTAAGAAAAAGAAGAAAGTCAAAACATGAAAAGAAACTGAATGTATACTTACCTGTTGCACAGTTGCAGATTAATAGAAAGTCAGAAACGGAAGTCAAGAAACGGAATGTATACTTACTTGTTGCACAGTTGCAGATGAATAGAAAGTCAGTCAGATTGAGTTCCAGATGCAGACAACGGCAAGCACTTGGAGATCGATAGCCTCTTGGGATCATGAAGTCCTGTCAAGAAGTAAGACAAAGAAGAAAATCAAAACATAAAAAGATACTGAATGTATACTTACCTGTTACACAGTTACAGATGAATACACAGTCAGTAAGAAAGAATTCCAGATGCAGACAACCACATACAGCTGGAAACCGATAGCCTCTTGGGATCATGAAGTCCTGTAAACAAGACAAAAAGAAAGTCAATACATGAATCAGAATCAGATTCAGAATCAGAATCTCTTTATTTCATATGTTACACATACAAGGAATTTGTCTTGGTGAGAGCAACACGTATGATAAGTAACAAAAAAAAAAAAAAAAACAGAATATTCTTAAACTAAAGGAAAATGACACTAAACAATAAATAGGGTAGGGGATAAATTAAAAAAGTAAAAAGTACTAAGGTAAAAAAGAGCTGAAAATAGATTTACAGAAAAGAACATCTGTACATAGAACATATGTATACTTACCTGTTACACAGTTGCAGATGAATACACAGTCAGTAAGAAAGAATTCCAGATGCAGACAACCACATACAGCTGGACATCGATAGCCTCTTGGGATCATGAAGTCCTGTGAACAAGACAAAAAGAAAGTCAATACATGAAAAGAAACTGAATGTATACTTACCTGTTACAAAGTTGCAGATGAATAGAAAGTCAGTCAGATTGAGTTCCAGATGCAGACAACGGCAAGCACTTGGAGATCGATAGCCTCTTGGGATCATGAAGTCCTTTCAAGAAGTAAGACAAAGAAGAAAATCAAAACATGAAAAGAAACTGAATGTATACTTACCTGTTACACAGTTGCAGATGAATACAGTCAGTAAGAAAGAATTCCAGATGCAGACAACCACATACAGCTGGACATCGATAGCCTCTTGGGATCATGAAGTCCTGTAAACAAGACAAAAAGAAAGTCAATACATGAATCAGAATCAGATTCAGAATCAGAATCTCTATTTCATATGTTACACATACAAGGAATTTGTCTTGGTGAGAGCAACACGTATGACAAGTAACAAAAAAAAAAACAAAAACAGAATATTCTTAAACTAAAGGAAAATGACACTAAACAATAAATAGGGTAGGGGATAAATTAAAAAAGTAAAAAGTACTAAGGTAAAAAAGAGCTGAAAATATATTTACAGAAAAGAACATCTGTACAGGTGTGCAAATAGTCATAGTGCAAAATAGCTGTTCAGTCCGGTTTGGTACAGTTCAGTTGTAAGTTTTGAGGTTTACAGTGGGAGGTGTCCACTGTGATTGAGGAGCACTACAGCTCTGGGGAAGAAGCTGTTAGCATGACGTGTTGTGCTGGTTTTGATGGACCGCAGTCTTCTACCCGAGGGGAGTGTCTGGAAGAGGAGGTGTCCAGGATGTGAGGGGTCAGATGTAATCTTGCCAGCCCGCTTCCTCATCCTGCTGGTGTAGATCTGCTGAAGTGATGGCAGGTTACATCCGATGATCCTCTCTGCTGTCCTGATGATGCGCTGGAGTTTGGTTCTTTCTTGTGAGGTGGAGGAACCAAACCAGATAGTTATGAAGGCTGTGATAATGGACTCGATGATCGCTGTGTAGAACTGGATCATCAGGGTCTGTGGCAGGTTGAATTTCTTGAGCTGTCTCAAGAACATCATTCTTTGTTGAGCTTTCTTGATGATGGAGATGGTGTTTTTCTCCCATTTCAAGTCTCTGGAAATGGTGGTGACCAGGAACTTGAGTGACTCCACAATTGATGCTGCAGTGTTGTTGATGTGGAGGGGGGGAAGGGTGGGTGGATTGCGTCGGACGTCCACCACCACCTCTACAGTCTTTTCTGTGTTTAGCAGCAGGTGGTTGTTGCTGCACCAGGACAACGGCAAACAGCTGGAAATGAATAGTCTCTTGGGATCATGAGGTCCTGTAAAAAAGTAAGACAAAGAAGAAAGTCAAAACATGAAAAGAAACTGAATGTATACTTACCTGTTACACAGTTGCAGATGAATACACAGTCAGTAAGAAAGAATTCCAGATGCAGACAACCACATACAGCTGGACATGGACAGTCTCTTGGGATCATGAAGTCCTGTAAAAAAGACAAAAAAAGTCAATACATGAAGAGAAACTGAATGTATACTTACCTGTTACACAGTTGCAGATGAATACAAAGCCAGTAAGAAAGAATTCCAGATGCAGACAACCACATACAGCTGGACATCGATAGCCTCTTGGGATCATGAAGTCCTGTCAAGAAGTAAGACAAAGAAGAAAATCAAAACATGAAAAGAAACTGAATGTATACTTACCTGTTACACAGTTGCAGATGAATAGAAAGTCAGTCAGATTGACTTCCAGATGCAGACAATGGCAAACACTTGGAGATCGATAGCCTCTTGGGATCATGAAGTCCTGTCAACAAGTAAGACAAATAAGAAAGTCAATACATGAAAAGAAACTGAATGTATACTTACCTGTTACACAGTTGCAGATGAAAAGAAACTGAATGTATACTTACCTGTTACACAGTTGCAGATGAATAGAAAGTCAGTAAGAAAGAATTCCAGATGCAGACAACCACATACAGCTGGACATCGATAGCCTCTTGGGATCATGAAGTCCGGTAAACAAGACAAAAAGAAAGTCAATACATGAAAAGAAACTGAATGTATACTTACCTGTTACACAGTTGCAGATGAAAAGAAACTGAATGTATACTTACCTGTTACACAGTTGCAGATGAATAGAAAGTCAGTAAGAAAGAATTCCAGATGCAGACAACCACATACAGCTGGACATCGATAGCCTCTTGGGATCATGAAGTCCGGTAAACAAGACAAAAAGAAAGTCAATACATGAAAAGAAACTGAATGTATACTTACCTGTTACACAGTTGCAGATGAATAGGAAGTAAGTTAGATTGAGTTCCAGATGTAGACAACGGCAAGCACTTGGAGATCGATAGCCTCTTGGGATCATGAAGTCCTGTCAAGAAGTAAGACAAAGAAGAAAATCAAAACATGAAAAGAAACTGAATGTATACTTACCTGTTACACAGTTGCAGATGAATACACAGTCAGTAAGAAAGAATTCCAGATGCAGACAACCACATACAGCTGGACATGGACAGTCTCTTGGGATCATGAAGTCCTGTAAAAAAGACAAAAAAAGTCAATACATGAAGAGAAACTGAATGTATACTTACCTGTTACACAGTTGCAGATGAATACAAAGCCAGTAAGAAAGAATTCCAGATGCAGACAACCACATACAGCTGGACATCGATAGCCTCTTGGGATCATGAAGTCCTGTCAAGAAGTAAGACAAAGAAGAAAATCAAAACATGAAAAGAAACTGAATGTATACTTACCTGATACACAGTTGCAGATGAATACACAGTCAGTAAGAAAGAATTCCAGATGCAGACAACCACATACAGCTGGACATCGATAGCCTCTTGGGATCATGAAGTCCTGTGAACAAGACAAAAAGAAAGTCAATACATGAAAATAAAACTGAATGTATACTTACCTGTTACAAAGTTGCAGATGAATAGAAAGTCAGTCAGATTGAGTTCCAGATGCAGACAACGGCAAACACTTGGAGATCGATAGCCTCTTGGGGGTCATGAAGTCCTGTGAACAAGTAAGAAAAAGAAGAAAGTCAAAACATGAAAAGAAACTGAATGTATACTTACCTGTTGCACAGTTGCAGATGAATAGAAAGTCAGAAACGGAAGTCAAGAAACGGAATGTATACTTACTTGTTGCACAGTTGCAGATGAATAGAAAGTCAGTCAGATTGAGTTCCAGATGCAGACAACGGCAAGCACTTGGAGATCGATAGCCTCTTGGGATCATGAAGTCCTGTCAAGAAGTAAGACAAAGAAGAAAATCAAAACATAAAAAGATACTGAATGTATACTTACCTGTTACACAGTTACAGATGAATACACAGTCAGTAAGAAAGAATTCCAGATGCAGACAACCACATACAGCTGGAAACCGATAGCCTCTTGGGATCATGAAGTCCTGTAAACAAGACAAAAAGAAAGTCAATACATGAATCAGAATCAGATTCAGAATCAGAATCTCTTTATTTCATATGTTACACATACAAGGAATTTGTCTTGGTGAGAGCAACACGTATGATAAGTAACAAAAAAAAAAACAAAAACAGAATATTCTTAAACTAAAGGAAAATGACACTAAACAATAAATAGGGTAGGGGATAAATTAAAAAAGTAAAAAGTACTAAGGTAAAAAAGAGCTGAAAATAGATTTACAGAAAAGAACATCTGTACAGGTGTGCAAATAGTCATAGTGCAAAATAGGCAGAGTGCAAAATAGCTGTTCAGTCCGGTTTGGTACAGTTCAGTTGTAAGTTTTGAGGTTTACAGTGGGAGGTGTCCACTGTGATTGAGGAGCGCTACAGCTCTGGGGAAGAAGCTGTTAGCATGACGTGTTGTGCTGGTTTTGATGGACCGCAGTCTTCTACCCGAGGGGAATGTCTGGAAGAGGAGGTGTCCAGGATGTGAGGGGTCAGATGTAATCTTGCCAGCCCGCTTCCTCATCCTGCTGGTGTAGATCTGCTGAAGTGATGGCAGGTTACATCCGATGATCCTCTCTGCTGTCCTGATGATGCGCTGGAGTGCTGGATGGTTCTTTCTTGTGAGGTGGAGGAACCAAACCAGATAGTTATGGAGGCTGTGATAATGGACTCGATGATCGCTGTGTAGAACTGGATCATCAGGGTCTGTGGCAGGTTGAATTTCTTGAGCTGTCTCAAGAAGAACATTCTTTGTTGAGCTTTCTTGATGATGGAGATGGTGTTTTTCTCCCATTTCAAGTCTCTGGAAATGGTGGTGACCAGGAACTTGAGTGACTCCACCATTGATGCTGCAGTGTTGTTGATGTGGAGGGGGGGAAGGGTGGGTGGATTGCGTCGGACGTCCACCACCACCTCTACAGTCTTTTCTGTGTTTAGCAGCAGGTGGTTGTTGCTGCACCAGGACAACGGCAAACAGCTGGAAATGAATAGTCTCTTGGGATCACGAGGTCCTGTAAACAAGTAAGACAAAGAAGAAAGTCAAAACATGAAAAGAAACTGAATGTATACTTACCTGTTACACAGTTGCAGATGAATACACAGTCAGTAAGAAAGAATTCCAGATGCAGACAACCACATACAGCTGGACATGGACAGTCTCTTGGGATCATGAAGTCCTGTGAATAAGTAAGACGAATAAGAAAGTCAATACATGAAAAGAAACTGAATGTATACTTACCTGTTACACAGTTGCAGATGAATACAAAGCCAGTAAGAAAGAATTCCAGATGCAGACAACCACATCCAGCTGGACATGAATAGTCTCTTGGGATCATGAAGTCCTGTACACAAGACAAAGAAGAAAGTCAATACATGAAAAGTAACTGAATTTATACTTACCTGTTACACTGTTGCAGATGAATACACAGTCAGTAAGAAAGAATTCCAGATGCAGACAACCACATACAGCTGGACATCGATAGCCTCTTGGGATCATGAGGTCCTGTAAACAAGACAAAGAAGAAAGTCAATACATGAAAAGAAACTGAATGTATACTTACCTGTTACACAGTTGCAGATGAAAAAAAAAAGCTAGTAAGTCAGAGTTCCAGATGCAGATAACCATATACAGTTGATGCATAGTCTCTTGGGATCACGAGGTTCTGTGAACAAGTAAGACAAAGAAGAAAGTCAATACATGAAAAGAATCTGAATGCTTACTTACCGATTACACAGTTGCAGATGAATAGAAAGTCAGTCAGATTGAGATCCAGATGCAGACAACGGCAAACACTTGGAGATCGATAGCCTCTTGGGATCATGAAGTCCTGTGAACAAGTAAGACAAAGAAGAAAATCAAAATATGAAAAGAAATGGAATGTATACTTACCTGTAACACAGTTGCAGATGAATAGAAAGTTAGTCAGATTGAGTTCCAGATGCAGACAATGGCAAGAAGTTGGAGATGAATAGTCTCTTGGGATCATGAGGTCCTGTAAACAAGAAAAAAAGAAAGTCAATACATGAAAAGAAACTGAATGCTTACTTACCGATTACACAGTTGGAGATGAATACACAGCCATTAAGAAAGAATTCCAGATGCAGACAACCACATACAGCTGGACATGGACAGACTCTTGGGATCATGAAGTCCTGTGAACAAGTAAGACAATATATAAAGTCAATACATGAAAAGAAGCTGAATGTATACTTACCTGTTACACAGTTGCAGATGAAAAAAAGCCAGTAAGCCAGAGTTCCAGATTCAGTCAACCATATACAGTTGATGTATAGTCTCCTGGGATCATGAAATCCTGTGAACAAGTAAGACAAAGAAAAAAGTAAATACATGAAAAGAAACTGAATGTATACTTACCTGTAACACAGTTGCAGATGAACACAGCCAATAAGATGAAAAATCCAGATGCAGACAATGGCAAACACTTGGAGATCGATAGCCTCATGGGATCATGAAGTCCTGTCAACAAGTAACAAAGAAGAAAATCCAAATATGAAAAGAAACTGAATGTATACTTACCTGTATCACAGTTGCAGATTAATACACAGCCAAGAAGATGAAAAATCCAGATGCAGACAACAGCAAACAGCTGGAGATGAATAGTCTCTTGGGATCATGAGGTCCGGTGAACAAGTAAGACAAAGAAGAAAGTCAATACATGAAAAGAAACTGAATGCTTACTTACCGATTACACAGTTGCAGATGAAAAAAATAAAGCCAGTAAGCCAGAGTTCCAGATTCAGACAACCATATACAGTTGATTTATAGTCTCTTGGGATCACGAGGTACTGTGAACAAGTAAGACAAAGAAGAAAGTCAATACATGAAAAGAAGCTGAATGTATACTTACCTGTTACACAGTTGCAGATGAATACACAGCCATTAAGAAAGAATTCCAGATGCAGACAACCACATCCAGCTGGACACAGATAGTCTCTTGGGATCATGAGGTCCTGTAAAGAAGACAAAGAAGAAAGTCAATATATGAAAAGAAACTGAATGTATACTTACCTGTTACACAGTTGCAGATGAATACACAGTCAGTAAGAAAGAATTTCAGATGCAGACAACAACATACAACTGGAGATCGATAGCCTGTTGGGATCATGAGGTCCTGTAAACAAGACAAAAAGAAAGTCAATACATGAAAAGAAACTGAATGTATACTTACCTGTTACACAGTTGCAGTTGAAAAAAAGCCAGTAAGCCAGAGTTCCAGATTCAGACAACCATATACAGTTGATGTATAGTCTCTTGGGATGATGAGGTCCTGTGAACAAGTAAGACAAAGAAGAAAGTCAATACATGAAAAGAAATTGAATGTATACTTACCTGTAACACAGTTGCAGATGAAAAGAAACGGAATGTATACTTACCTGTTACAATGTTGCAGATGAATACACAGTCAGTAAGAAAGAGTACCAGATGCAGACAACCACATACAGCTGGACAAGGACAGTCTCTTGGGATCATGAAGTCCTGTGAACAAGTAAGACAAAGAAGAAAGTCAATACATGAAAAGAAACTGAATGTATACTTACCTGTTACAAAGTTGCAGATGAATACAAAGCCAGTAGGAAAGAATTCCAGATGCAGACAACCGCATACAGCTGGACATGGATAGTCTCTTGGGATCAGGAGGTCCTGTAAACAAGAGAAAGAAGAAAGTCAATACATGAAAAGAAAATGAATGTATACTTACCTGTTACACAGTTGGAGATGAAAAAAACGCCAGTAAGCCAGATTCACACAACCATATACAGTTGATGTATAGTCTCTTGGGATGATGAGGTCCTGTGAAAAAGTAAGACAAAGAAGAAAGTAAATACATGAAAAGAAACTGAATGTATACTTACCTATTGCACTGTTGCAGATGAATACACAGCCAATAAGACGAAAAATCCAGATGCAGTTGAATAGTCTCTTGGGATCACGAGGTCCTGTGAACAAGTAAGACAAAGAAGAAAGTAAATACATGAAAAGAAACTGAATGTATACTTACCTATTGCACAGTTGCAGATGAATACACGGTCAGTAAGAAAGAATTCCAGTTGCAGACAACCACATACAGCTGGACATGGACCGTCTCTTGGGATCCTGAAGTCCTGTGAATAAGTAAGACAAATAAGAAAGTCAATACATGAAAACAAACTGAATGTATACTTACCTGTTACACAGTTGCAGATGAAAAGAAACTGAATGTATACTTACCTGTAACAGTTGCAGATTAATACAAAGCCAATAAGATAAAAAATCCAGATGCAGACAACAGCAAACAGCTGGAGATGAATACTCTCTTGGGATCATGAAGTCCTGTCAACAAGTAAGACAAAGAAGAAAATCAAAATATGAAAAGAAATTGAATGTATACTTACCTATAACACAGTTGCAGATGAATACACAGCCAATAAAACGTGAAATCCAGATGCAGACAACGGCAAACAGCTGGAGATGAATAGTCTCTTGGGATCATGAGGTCCTGTAAACAAGACAAAAAAAAGTCAATACATGAATAGAAACGGAATGTATACTTACCTGTTACAAAATTGCAGATGAATACAAAGCCAGTAAGAAAGAATTCCAGATGCAGACAACCGCATACAGCTGGACATGGATAGTATCTTGGGATCAGGAGGTCCTGTAAACAAGAGAAAGAAGAAAGTCAATATATGAAAAGAAAATGAATGTATACTTACCTGTTACACAGTTGCAGATGAATAGAAAGTTAGTCAGATTGAGTTCCAGATGCAGACAACGGCAAACACTTGGAGATTGATAGCCTCTTGGGGTCATCAAGTCCTGTGAACAAGTAAGAAAAAGAAGAAAGTCAAAACATGAAAAGAAACTGAATGTATACTTACCTGTTGCACAGTTGTAGATGAATAGAAAGTCAGAAACGGAAGTCAAGTAACGGAAACGGAAGTCAAGAAACGGAATGTATACTTACCTAATACACAGTTGCAGTTGAAAAAAAGCCAGTAAGCCAGAGTTGCAGATTAAGACAACAATATTCAGTTGATGTACAGTCTCTTGGGATTACGAGGTCCTGTGAACAAGTAAGACAAAGAAGAAAGTCAATACATGAAAAGAAACTGAATGAATACTTACCTGTAACACAGTTGCAGATGAATACACAGTCAGTAAGAAAGAATTCCAGTTGCAGACAACTACATACAGCTGGACATGGATAGTATCTTGGGATCACGAGGTCCTGTAAACAAGAGAAAGAAGAAAGTCAATACATGAAAAAAAACTGAATGTATACTTATCTATTGCACAGTTGCAGATTAATACACAGCCAATAAGACGATAAATCCAGATGCAGACAACCGCAAACAGCTGGAGATGAATAGTCTCTTGGGATCATGAGGTCCTGTAAATAAGATAAAAAGAAAGTCAATACATGAAAAGAAACTGAATGTATACTTACCTGTTAGACAGTTGCAGATGAAAAGAAACGGAATGTATACTTACCCGTAACACAGTTGCAGGTTAATACACAGTCAGTAAGAAAGAATTCCAGATGCAGACAACCACATACAGCTGGACATCGATAGCCTCTTGGGATCATGAAGTCCTCTAAACAAGACAAAAAAAAGTCAATACATGAAAAGAGACTGAATGAATACTTAACTGTTACACAGTTGCAGATGAATACACAGCCAATAAGACGAAAAATCCAGATGCAGTTGAATAGTCTCTTGGGATCACGAGGTCCTGTGAACAAGTAAGACAAAGAAGAAAGTAAATACATGAAAAGAAACTGAATGTATACTTACCTATTGCACAGTTGCAGATGAATACACAGTCAGTAAGAAAGAATTCCAGTTGCAGACAACCACATACAGCTGGACATGGACCGTCTCTTGGGATCCTGAAGTCCTGTCAACAAGTAAGACAAAGAAGAAAATCAAAATATGAAAAGAAATTGAATGTATACTTACCTATAACACAGTTGCAGATGAATACACAGCCAATAAAACGTAAAATCCAGATGCAGACAACGGCAAACAGCTGGAGATGAATAGTCTCTTGGGATCATGAGGTCCTGTAAACAAGACAAAAAAAAGTCAATACATGAATAGAAACGGAATGTATACTTACCTGTTACACAGTTGCAGATGAATAGAAAGTCAGTCAGATTGAGATCCAGATGCAGACAACGGCAAACAGCTGGAGATGAATAGTCTCTTGGGATCATGAGGTCCTGTAAACAAGACAAAAAAAAGTCACTACATGAAAAGAAACTGAATGTATACTTACCTGTTACACAGTTGCAGATGAAAAGAAACGGAATGTATACTTACCTGTTACACAGATGCAGATGAATACACAGTCAGTAAGAAAGAATTCCAGATGCAGACAACCACATACAGCTAGACATGGATAGTCTCTTTGGATCATGAAGTCTTGTGAACAAGTAAGACAAAGAAGAAAATTAAAATATAAAAACAAACTGAATGTATACTTACCTGTAACACAGTTGCAGATTAATACACAGCCAATAAGATGAAAAATCCAGATGCAGACAACAGAACACAGCTGGAGATGAATAGTCTCTTGGGATCATGAGGTCCTGTAAACAAGTATGACAAAGACGAAAGTCAATACATGAAAAGAAACTGAATGTATACTTACTTGTTACACAGTTGCAGATGAATACACAGTCAGTAAGAAAGAATTCCAGTTGCAGACAACCACATACAGCTGGACATGGACAGACTCTTGGGATCATGAAGTCCTGTGAATAAGTAAGACAAATAACAAAGTCAATACATGAAAAGAAGCTGAATGCTTACTTACCGATTACACAGTTGCAGATGAAAAAAATAAAGCCAGTAAGCCAGAGTTCCAGATTCAGACAACCATATACAGTTGATTTATAGTCTCTTGGGATCACGAGGTACTGTGAACAAGTAAGACAAAGAAGAAAGTCAATACATGAAAAGAAGCTGAATGTATACTTACCTGTTACACAGTTGCAGATGAATACACAGCCATTAAGAAAGAATTCCAGATGCAGAAAACCACAAATAGCTGGACATGGACAGTCTCTTGGGATCATGAAGTCCTGTGAACAAGTGAGACAACGAAGAAAGTCAATACATGAAAAGAAACGGAATGTATACTTACCTGTTACACAGTTGCAGATGAGTACACAGTCAGTAAGAAAGAATTCCAGATGCAGACAACATACAGCTGGACATGGACAGTCTCTTGGGATCATGAAGTCCTGTGAACAAGTGAGACAACGAAGAAAGTCAATACATGAAAAGAAACTGAATGTATACTTACCTGTTACACAGTTGCAGATGAGTACACAGTCAGTAAGAAAGAATTCCAGATGCAGACAACCACATCCAGCTGGACACGGATAGTCTCTTGGGATCATGAGGTCCTGTAAACAAGACAAAGAAGAAAGTCAATACATGAAAAGAAACTGAATGTATACTTACCTGTTACACAGTTGCAGATGAATAGGAAGTAAGTTAGATTGAGGTCCAGATTCAGACAACGGCAAACAACTGGAGATCGATAGCCTGTTGGGATCATGAATTCCTGTCAAGAAGTAAGACAAAGAAGAAAATAAAAACATGAAAACAAACTGAATGTATACTTACTTGTTACACAGTTGCAGATGAATACACAGTCAGTAAGAAAGAATTCCAGTTGCAGACAACCACATACAGCTGGACATGGACAGACTCTTGGGATCATGAAGTCCTGTGAATAAGTAAGACAAATAAGAAAGTCAATACATGAATAGAAACTGAATGTATACTTACCTGTTACACAGTTGCAGATGAAAAGAAACGGAATGTATACTTACCTGTTGCACAGTTGCAGATGAATACACAGTCAGTAAGAAAGAATTCCAGTTACAGACAAATACATACAGCTGGAAATGGACAGTCTCTTGGGATCAAGAAGTCCTGTCAACAAGTAAGACAAAGAAGAAAATCAAAAGATGAAAAGAAACTGAATGTATACTTACCTGTTGCACAGTTGCAGATGAATAGAAAGTCAGTCAGATTGAGTTCCAGATGCAGACAACGACAAACACTTGGAGATCGATAGCCTCTTGGGGTCATGAAGTCCTGTGAACAAGTAAGAAAAAGAAGAAAGTCAAAACATGAAAAGAAACTGAATGTTTACTTACCTGTTACACAGTTGCCGATGAAAAGAAACGGAATGTATACTTACCTGTTACACAGTTGCAGATGAATACACAGCCAGTAAGAAAGAGTTCCAGATGCAGACAACCACATACAGCTGGACAAGGACAATCTCTTGGGATCATGAAGTCCTGTGAACAAGCAAGACAAAGAAGAAAGTCAATACATGGAAAGAAACTAAAATGTATACTTACCTGTTACACAGTTGCAGATGAATAGAAAGTCAGTCAGATTGAGTTCCAGATGCAGACAACGGCAAACAACTGGAGATCGATAGCCTGTTGGGATCATGAATTCCTGTCAACAAGTAAGACAAAGAAGAAAATCAAAACATGAAAACAAACTGAATGTATACTTACTTGTTACACAGTTGCAGATGAATACACAATCAGTAAGAAAGAATTCCAGTTGCAGACAACCACATACAGCTGGACAAGGACAGTCTCTTGGGATCATGAAGTCCTGTGAACAAGTAAGACAAAGAAGAAAGTCAATACATGGAAAGAAACTAAATGTATACTTACCTGTTACAAAGTTGCAGAAGAATGCATCTGGAATTCTTTCTTACTGGATTTGTAGACAACCACATCCACCTGGACAGGGATAGTCTCTTGGGATCATGAGGTCCTGTAAACAAGACAAAGAAAAAAGTCAATACATGAAAAGAAACCGAATGTATACTTACCTGTTACACAGTTGCAGATGAATAGAAAGTCAGTCACATTGAGTTCCAGATGCAGACAACGGCAAACACTTGGAGATCTATAGCCTCTTGGGGTCATGAAGTCCTGTGAACAAGTAAGAAAAAGAAGAAAGTCAAAACATGAAAAGAAACTGAATGTATACTTACCTGTTGCACAGTTGCAGATGAATAGAAAGTCAGTCACATTGAGTTCCAGATGCAGACAACGGCAAACACTTGGAGATCTATAGCCTCTTGGGATCATGAAGTCCTGTCAACAAGTAAGACAAAGAAGAAAGTCAATACATGAAAAGAAACTGAATGTATACTTACCTGTTACACAGTTGCAGATGAATACACAGCCATTAAGAAAGAATTCCAGATGCAGACAACCACAAATAGCTGGACATGGACAGTCTCTTGGGATCATGAAGTCCTGTGAACAAGTCAATACATAAAAAAAACTGAATGTATACTTACCTGTTACAAAGTTGCAGATGAATACAAAGCCAGTAAGAAAGAATTCCAGATGCAGACAACCACATCCAGCTCGACAAGGACAGTCTCTTGGGATCATGAGGTCCTGTAAACAAGACAAAGAAGAAAGTCAATACATGAAAAGAAACTGAATGTATACTTACCTGTTACACAGTTGCAGATGAATAGAAAGTCAGTCAGATTGAGTTCCAGATGCAGACAACGGCAAACACTTGGAGATTGATAGCCTCTTGGGGTCATGAAGTCCTGTGAACAAGTAAGAAAAAGAAGAAAATAAAAATATGAAAAGAAATTGAATGTATACTTACCTATAACACAGTTGCAGATGAATACACAGCCAATAAAACGTAAAATCCAGATGCAGACAACGGCAAACAGCTGAAGATGAATAGTCTCTTGGGATCATGAAGTCCTGTAAACAAGACAAAAAGAAAGTCAATACATGAAAAGAAACTGAATGTATACTTACCTGTTACACAGTTGCAGATGAAAACAAAGCCAGTAAGAAAGAATTCCAGATGCAGACAACCACATACAGCTGGACATCGATAGCCTCTTGGGATCATGAAGTCCTGTAAACAAGACAAAAAGAAAGTCAATACATGAAAAGAAACTGAATGTATACGTACCTGTTACACAGTTGCAGATGAATAGAAAGTCAGTTAGATTGAGTTCCAGATGCAGACAACGGCAAACACTTGGAGATCGATAGCCTCTTGGGATCATGAAGTCCTGTCAACAAGTAAGACAAAAAAGAAAATCAAAATATGAAAAGAATCTGAATGTTTACTTACCTGTAACACAGTTGCAGATGAATACAAAGCCAATAAGACGAAAAATCCAGATGCAGATGAATAGTCTCTTGGCATAATGAGGTCCTGTAAACAAGACAAAGAAGAAAGTCAATACATGAAAAGAAACTGAATGCTTACTTACCTACTACACAGTTGCAGATGAATAGAAAGTCAGTCAGATTGAGATCCAGACGCAGACAACGGCAAACACTTTGTCTTGCTTGTTGACAGGACTTCATGATCCCAAGAGGCTATCGATCTCAAAGTGTTTGCCGTTGTCTGCGTCTGGATCTCAATCTGACTGACTTTCTATTCATCTGCAACTGTGTAACAGGTAAGTAAGCATTCAGTTTCTTTTCATATTTTGATTTTCTTCTTTGTCTTACTTGTTGACAGGACTTCATGATCCCAAGAGGCTATCGATCTCAAAGAAGAAAATCAAAATATGAAAAGAAACTGAATGTATACTTACCTGTTACACAGTTGCAGATGAATACACAGCCATTAAGAAAGAATTCCAGATGCATATGAAGAGCAAGTTAGTTGATTGAGAAACATCCAACTAAGAAAAACGCATTTTTAGCTAAACAAAAAAACAAAACACTTTTCGGTTGAGAGTCATATCTCATATGAAGACATATTAGAAAAGCCTATTATCTTTTGAAAATAACAAAATCTGACATGTGTGACTGTCATTGTAAGGCCAAGTAGGAAGGCATTAAGAATCAGTCCAAAAAATAATTATATCAGACAAAGTATTTATGAGTGTAGGACTTACAGGTCTGATATGATGGAGTTACAGCAAAGGATTAAACATTTTTAATCAATAATAAGGCCAGTGAATGTCAGTTTTCTTGGCTGGGTATTTTCACAGCTGCTGTATCTTGTTTGGTGTTTCTGGGCTTTACAGCTCTTTATGTCAAGTGTAAACAGATCCAAAGTGTCATTCTCAGTGCTGATTACATCTGAAATTAACCATAAACCAGAGGTGAGTGGCTAGCAACAGGGTAATGCAGCTCAACACATGTTTCAGTTTACTACACACCCATGTCGCCTCTCCAAAGTCACAGTGATTCTAAAGTCACTCAATACAAAGCACTTAAAAACCAAACCATAAAACACTGCTTAAATCACAAATACATTAATAAAGACTTTGAGCCCATTTCCCTGAAACGGTTCACCCATTAAAGATAATAGACAAAGAAGGTTGGGAGCAGGTGGCTAGTGTTTTCTTACCTGACTGGTGTGACTGGGTAGGGCCAGTAAGTCCTGGCATAGCACCTTCTCTATGTTCCTGGAGAGTACAACAGATCCCAGTCAGCACATGTGAAGCCTTTCTCGGTGGTAAAGGACCAGACATCAAACCTGCAATCAGCAGTGGAGTGCAAAAAGTCTGCAGAATGGCTTGCTCCCTCATCGGTAGGTAAGCAAGTGGCCCAGAGACGACAATCCTGGCGTCTGTCTTCTTTCAAACTGTGTCTTGAATCTAGTGCACTAGTGGCACCGTGACACTGTGGCATTACCCTTTGGGCCCTATATTTAAGAGTGTCTTACAATAAAATTTTCAACAGTGAGAACGCCGCCCTTAGTAGTTGTCCTCGTTGCTGGAGCATGCAGAGCCATAGACAAACTGCTGAAGACATTTAATTGGTTAGAGAGGTGAAAACCAGCTGTGGGGGTGTAGAAAACCTCTGTTTTCCATGGTCAAGATGATGCTTGCAGGGCTGCTCCATGGCCACCATTGTCTTTGAAGAAAAAAACACAGAGGTTAGTTAGTTAGTAAAGCAAAGTAATGTAAAGTAACACACATAGTGTATTCCAAGATTAAAACTGGCTAAGATAAACAATCAATAGCTATCAGCTGGGATACAGACAGACAGAAAGAGCATTGTGGATGGATGGAGAGAGAAAAGAGTTGTAAGGGAACAAGACAGGAAAACAAACCCCAGAAACTTACTAAACTCTGTTAACATGGCTGCACCTAATCTCACCCCCAATACCCAACTTCACCACTTTCACCATTGGTACTATTTTCATATGTTTCTAAGACTAGAACAAGCTGAATTTAAAAGAACAGGTCATGTGTTTGTACATCCAAGCACATTTTCACTAGAGTTTGGGGAGCTCAGTCAAGTTAGTTTGATATTGGATCTGCAGATATTTACTTCTCCCCTGCTCTCACTCACAATGTCCTAACATCTGACATGATTTTTTTAAACAATAGAGAACAGATAAACTGCAATCACTAAATATTCTTCTCAAAATGAAAAGACTGGAAATGTTGAGGAAATATAATCAAAATAGCCAGAATTCTTGCAGCAGGTGCCGTAGATGGTAAAAGAACGTCTATAAAGTGTGGATACCGAAAACTCTCACAGAGATAAGGAGCTGCTGGTGTTAGTTAAAAAGACAGTCAAACCTACTGAAGAACAGAGACTAAATAAAAATCAATGACTAACCTTAACTTCCTCACTTTTAAGGAATGGATATATTTTAGCACTTTAGACAATATAAACATGCATGTAGCACATTTTTATAACGAATAAATCATTACTGTGACACTGTCATAAAATATGCCTATTTGAACCATTTTTAAATAATATTGTTCCAGTAAAACATCCATATAGCTTACACATCCAAAGTCAGCTGTAGTGTACAGAGACACATCTGATAAATATACTACAACCCTTAGAATAGCCAGATTACAATTTGCTAACAAATGCTTAAGAGATCCTGGAGAATTCTGGAGAAAGGTCTTGTGGACAAATGAGACTAGGATTAACCTATATCAGAGTGATGGAAAGACAGAAATTGTGGATTGCTCACTCGCGCTTCAAGGGAGGTAAAATTTAGTTTGCACTCACCCTCTTATTAACGGTACATACTTGGAGCCCATAGGAACCATCCAAAACATAGGTGTTGGAAAGCTCCCACAAAGGTGTTTGTACTTCAGAAATCTTTCTTTCTGAAGACATTTTATAATCCTGGGTGTTTCCTTGTGAAAGTAAAGTCTGAACTGTGCAAGTCCTCAGTTTGAGTTGCTGAGAGTCAATTTAGGAGTGATCCCTTTATCCTACAGAGTGCTCTGTGTGTAAGTTTATTCTAATGTCCATATGAAAGCACAAAACCTCATGAATAAAAACATACACAAGGCTTGGCTGAACATATAAGGAAACGTACAACTTACTTAGAACCTATAGTTCCATCAGTAATCTTCATTACAGTGAAGTTAGCCACAGCTAAACCTTTGCTAAAGCATGGTTCTCTCCTTTTGGCTTGTAACCTGGCCTACTTCCAATATACTGCCACATAGTGGATGGAGTAGGAATTACCATGTAAAATGCCATCTGTTGCAACAATGGAGTCACATGGGTATCAGCTATGGCTTCAAGTTGTAGGACTTTTTATGGCATTATAGACAATAGGCAAGTGGCTTAAAGGTCCAACCACAACAGGCCCAATGAGACATAAAGAACCAGCACAACAGGCCCAGTGAGACTAGGGATGCACCTATCAGATATTAGGATCGGATATGTGTCCCTATATTAACAACGACCCCTTTTGGTCTCACTGACTTAATATTTCAGAATTACTTATTTTAGTGACAAATAAATAGCAATTTAATACATTCATATCTGTGTGTTAATTTGTTGTATTTTATTTTACAAACATGGTGAGGTAAACAGTTTATTTTTTTAACAATGTATCGGATCAATATTGTGTATCGATCGATAAGTTTATGTATTGGTATAGAAACTGAACAATGTTGGTGCATCATTAAATGTAACATATAGGAAACAGTGTGTCTTTGACAACTTCCCTAGTTAATAGAATATGCCTACATTGATAAATCCCCATACGTTTCACCCTGATTGGTGAATGTTTAGCCTTTCAAATGCATGCTTGAATGTGATTGGCTAATGGCAACCACAATAATTGACATGTCAAGTCTTCTGGACAGACAGTATTATAGAATAGGCTAAAGACGCAGTATGTAAAATTGCAGCTTGACTGGCTGTATGGTTTCTGAGAAACAGTTACGTACCACTGACCTCACCCTGCTCTGCTCACTGAGAGACAGGTAATCAGTCACACAAGTCATGTCAGACTTACTATTCAAACGTGCTGTATGTAGCTGTTACTTAATATCTGTCCGTGTCTCTTTGGATTAGGACAGAGTCATCACCACAGGCCCTCTCCTGCATTTTATCCACCGACTTGATGATCTGGTCTTAAAAACTGCTGAAGGTATACAAACTGTCCTCCTAGAACAGCTGCAGCTTTGCTTGGTCTGCCACTCAGAAGATCCAAATTTCATCAAGATGTCTGATGTAAGCCTGTACCTTTTTGTGATGTAAAACTGTGGTGCATGTATAGATTTTAACATGTATTTGTGATGCAATAAGCTGTTTTATTAATTGCTTAAACTATAGAGGAGCATTATTGGGCTAATCAGCATTATGAGCTAAATAGTTTAATTGTCACTTTAACAGGTAAGGACACCAGTTTCTCTCAGAGTTAGCTTAAGTTTTACCTATAAAAAAGGTAACTTTGATTAAAAACAAAATAATAATACTGTCTTGCAGACATCTGATTGATGTCATTTATGGCTGATTTACCGTTACAGTAACTTGATCACAATATTCTGCAAAATAAAATGTAGTAGTTTACTATAGCTCCACTGAATATTGGTTTTGTTTGTTGGTTTTATTTGGTTTCCTAAGAGGAATCTGTAACAGGAACAGGTCATTGTAATTTTATGTGTTACCCAGGTTTTAAATGTTCAGAACATTAAAATCAGATGCAAAGCAAAAAACAATAAATAAATAAAAGCATATAATATATAAAGCAAATAATACAACGTGAATAAACTGCTCAAAACAGCCATTAAAGCAGATAGAAAATGACTTACTGATAAGTAAGGTAAATAAAACGAGCCTTAAATGACAGCCAATAGCTTGTTGCCAAGACTGGTCTGCGTCAGAGACGGCCAATCAGCGCTCAGGGGGGCGTTACCTCGGCTCCTCCGCTAGAGACGTGCTGTGGATCAGAAAAAAGGTGAGAACGGCAGAGTGAAACACGATGGAAAGTTTTATTAAACTTTGTTTCATAAAATCGCTCATAAAGGTGAACGTTGAGAAGTACGACTGAAACGACGATTTGGATTTAGTCTGCATTTGATTTTGTGAGTGTAATAGGTGAAGCTTTTGGTGCAAATAGTTCAAAAGATTAAAAAGAAAAGCCTGTAGAGTTGAGGCTAACATGCTTAGGGGTCAAGGGGTCATGAGCGAGTGGGCAGTGCTGGCCACCATTTCATGCTGCTAATGAGAGTTTTATATTGAAAGAGGGAAGAAAAAATTGCTTTACTTTGTAAATGTAGTATTATGTGTATCTATTAAGGCGCTGTTTTTGGGAACAGGTCAGTTTTTTCTGGGTGTAATTTTACTCTACTCTGCAATCTGGCTGCACCTGCGTGAACACTCTGCAGCAGTAGTGGCGTGGTGGCGCTGTAAAGTAATCAGTACAGTGCACCGGGGAAGATGCCGCCAAAATTCTGCGTGCTGTGAGCTGCAGATAAAAGTCTTACCACACAGTGCGTCTCACCTGTGGAGCTGTGTCTCTAAAAGCAGCTCAGAACTCAAAGCTAACTTCAGGTTCGCCTGTATCAGGGTTGAGTGCAGAAACAGTCCTAAAGCTTCCTCTGTGAAACTGATACTGCAGCACGCACACTGTTTCCTCTCCCGAGGCCCCGTCTCAAATCAGTCCCTCTTCACTATGTAGTGCACTTTATGGGTCATATAAAAATAGCAGCATCTCCACCAAACAGAGCATGATATGTGTGATCAAGTCATTTCTACTCAGCAGTCGGTTCTACAATTCCCTATTTAGGCTCTCAGAATCATCAGAGACACTTTTCACCTCAAAAGGCACTTGGTGGTCAGTTTGAAGACACTAACCTGTGTGCTGTCCACACCAAAAGAATCACCCTTCTGCTTAAACACCTCCAGCTGGTCGGCAGAGAGCGCACAAACCAGGGCAGTGACTTTTACTTTTTATTTGATTTTGATAGTTAAATCACTTAGGAGCTCGCTGAAGTAATGCTAATGTACCAACAGCTGTGCTAGCTAGCTAGGTTAGCAAGTGCTGCTTTCTCAATAAAGCTGTACAGGAAGATCATGGTCATCTTAGCTCCTTTTATTTAAAACAGATTTAGAAGGCATATTAATAATAGAAGCACTTTATAATTGTGTAATTGCATACTGTAGTTCATCTGTTTCTCTGCATACTTTCACCCTGTTCTTCAGTGGTGAGGACCACCACAGAGCAGGTATTCTGTGGGAGGTGAGCTTTTTATAGCACTGCAGTGTTAAATGTCTGGACGAGTCCAGAACAAATGTGTAAACTGCTCGTTTGGAGCGATAAAAGCAACATTCCTGCAACATCCTCAAATCTGAATGTCCAGATCACTTTTCAGAGGTTTTGATGGCCGATTCTAAAGTCGTGATGAGCGGCAAGTTAGCATGGTGACATTCGTCAAAGTGGTACGTGCCAGTGGATGGCATTTTCGGATGGTGCAGTGGCCACTTCCTAGTGCCAGATGCTGATTAGGAACTGAACCCCCTTTCAAAATGTGCCTGAGCTCTTTACCTACTGGATAGGCTTGACTATCCAGGAGTGGCTAAATGTTTACATAAGATACAACTGATTTTGTTAGATGAACAGAATTACTGACACATTTGATTCATTTTGTTGCTCTTGGCGTGCAGGTATCCCACCAATGCAGAGTAATAATTTTATTCTTTTATTATTGTTGATCACAGAAGAGTAGTTGGTGTAATATTGGTGGGGAGATTTGAGTAATTCTCTTGTTTTGGTTGAGACTGAGAACTTGTGTCTTTGCTAAAGGAATGCATTGTTGGAGAGGATGCTACGCCTGAGGCCCACGTTAAGGTGTTGCGTGAAAAGTACAGGACGACACAACCTGATTTAATGATCGTGAAGGACCACATGAAGACTTTTGCATTGGCAGCATGGAGAAAGGGGTTTGGCCATTGAAAATGTATACTTGTGTCTTTAATAGTCTATTATAAGATATTTTTGGCTATTCAAGGTTTTTACTCTTCACTACTGCCTTCATCACTACACTTTATTGCAACTATATAATGAAACTTTCGTGTATTTTCTGCTTTTATCTTACAGTTGTATGATGAGTTCAATGCCATCCATCCTTTAATGGTGTACGTTTGTCACTGCTTCACCTGAAACAATGCTGGGAGTTTAGCTCTAAAGGCCTCCTAGGTGATCTTCAAGAGATGCTCGTCAAAAGTGTAAGCACACAATTTTTTTATCTTTACCAGCAGACCTACAGACCTACTCTTGTGTGTATCTAATATTACACTAAATGATGTTTAGTATTCCCTTGATGTTTGTGTAATGGGCCATCTGCATAGTAAAGTGATTTCATTGTGGAAGATCTTACTTACTAAACTTGGACACTCTGTGGGTTCTGTGTGGTAAAATGTTGCTTCTGGTTTCTGGTGGGTGCTTTTCTTTTTAATAAGGCTTAATTTTCTCTGGAGTATAAATGTAACCATTTGATATGGATTCTTTGAGTATGGCATACATTTAGCCATGTTAGGATGATTTTTTTTTTTTTAGCTGGTATAATAAAACCTTTTTTGCTTTATTTCATTGTTTTGTTTGCTGTGAGTGCCACATTTGAATAGTATTGAGTCTAATTGTTTTTGTTTGTTTGATGCTCTTTCAATTAATGCTAAAGTTGTGTATGTTTACTACTAAATAAACAGCATAGACAAACATTGTGAACATGTGTGGATATTTCAGGTACACTTTAGTCACACTAGGGTCCAGAGTGGCTTGTCACTGGGGTAGTGCCTCTAAAAGCACTGGTTGGTACCTTTTGAAAAGGGGATACAGTTGTACCATAATTTAAAGGTACATTTTAGCCTCATAGGGTTCTACAGAAGCACGAAGCCTTGGTGTAGTCATGGATGATCAGTTATCGTTCTCAAGTCATGTTGCAAACATAACTCGGTCCTGCAGATTTCTTCTGTACAACATCAGGAGAATTCGACCCTTCCTCTCTAGAGAGGCCGCCCAGGTGCTTGTTCAGTCTCTCGTCACTTCCAGACTTGATTACTGCAACTCTCTTCTGGCTGGTCTCCCTCTGCGCACCATCAGGCCCCTGCAGCTCATCCAGAATGCAGCGGCACGGGTCGTCTTCAATGTCCCTAAATTCAGCCATGTCACTCCACTGCTGCGTTCTCTCCACTGGCTTCCTGTAGCTGCCCGCATCAGATTCAAAACCCTGACGCTGGCCTACAAAGCCAAGACTGGACCAGCCCCTCCGTACTTGATGGCAATGGTCAAAAGCCGGTCTGCACCAAGAGCCCTTCGAGCTTCAAGTACGGCTCGGCTCGACCCGCCATCCCTCAAAATCCGCGGAAGACAAGCGTCCAGACTTTTTTCTGTCCTGGCACCAAAGTGGTGGAACGAGCTTCCCCTGGGTGTCCGAACGGCCGAGTCGCTCGCTGTCTTCAAACGCAGACTGAAGACCCACCTCTTCAGAGAGTACTTGGGCGAATAGAGTACTATGGTCGCCTTATTGTATTGTGTTTAGTAATGTCTAAGCTTAGAGGTATCTTTGAATTATTAGTCTATTCTAACTAGCTAAGGTTTCTTTCTTGGGTAAATAGCAAAGCACTTTGTAAGTCGCTCTGGATAAGAGCGTCTGCTAAATGCCGTAAATGTAAATGTAAATGTAACAGTCTAACAGTGGATTAGGGCTGCCCGTGGTGATTGTGTGGCTTTAAGCAGATGTGAAGGACGATTCACCACAAGAATACAGCCAAACACTTTCAGGTAAGTTCCAGTGGTATGTAATGTTGAATTTGTGTAGAAATCAAAAGAGAGTACACGCAACAAAAACAAAAAATAGACGAGCTAGATAGTACACTCTTTGTACAACAAGGCCTCAGCTGCCTTCATCTGAGGGCTGCAAAGCCTCACGCACGTCTACTATTGCTTCAGCCTACTCCGTGCAAGCTGAACCCCCTTATTGCCTCCTACACAGCCCTTTTAAGATGTATGCTGAAATTGATCCAACTCGCACAAAACATTAAAGTATGAGAAGTCAGTAAAAGAATAACCGTAAAGTTAAGCTAGCTGTAATCAAGGAAACACCTGCATTTAGTTCTCCTTCCATTAAAGCAAGATTATACAAATTTAGGCTTTGGTGATAATGATTTAGTACCACAGTGAAGTTGTAAAGTAAACCAGAAATAAACCCATATAAATAAGCAAACAAGAGCATGTCATCATTATTATGGCTTAGTACTAAAGTAAAGCAGATGATTGCATGACAGAACAGCACTGACCACAGAATACCTCAAAATGTCCGTTAACTCTTCATCTAAGGTGTGTTTTGAGTTGAATTTAGTAAAAACAAGTCTTTCTGAATGTGTGTTTACACACATTTGATGGGACAGTGCAACACTGCTGAAAGTTAATCCTGCTTTTCTGAACACTATTTAATGTTTGTGTTTTATCATGTGCTGATCATTATAACAGTGAGGCACACAGGAACTTTCACTGTCACTATGGCTAATTTACACTTTGCCATTTAGGCCAGTAAGATGCTTTAAAGAAGTATTTTGTAGACATATGTATATGTGTGTCTGCAGGTGTGGAGGTCCATGGTATAACATGTGAATTTGCACAACCAGTTCTACTCAGCGCTCAACCACGACTGATCGTCTTGTTCAGCAGTGGCACTTCGAGAGATGCCTGGGACTTACGATCGCCAAGTATGGGATTTACTGCCATTTTTACTGCCAATATTGAACATGTTTGTGTGGATGTTTCAGAGTATTGCAGCACAAAAACAAAGTAGTAAGCTGACTTAAAATAGAGCAACTCCAACAAAGGTGCAGAGTTAAATTGAGAGGAACATAAGTTGATGCAGTAGATTAAAATGTTTGTGCATGTATCATTGTTGGGAAGGCCTAGCCTGCAGTGAAGTGCCAGAATAGTGACTGGAATGGGCGTCACTGTCTTGTTGGATGCACATGTGCATAAATCTTCCATAAATGTACACTGACCAGCCATTTCTTTTCACCACTGTGTTTGATCCAGTTGTACCAGAGAGTTGCACGGCCCCTAACTTTTTATCTCTAGGGGTCAACCTAACCAAACACAAAAGAGCCTGTCACTATCAAAAGTCTTCAACCTTGATTGTGGTTAAAGCATAGTTACAGCACAGTGCTCATGTGTCTGAGACTCGTGAATTAATTAGGCAGTTGAGAATGTTGGCAGTCCCAAAAACTTGGCCCTGCCATCTATGGATGCTTAAAGATGCTTCCTCTCCACCTGCGCTGAGATGCCTTCAAGACCTGCAATGCAAAACCCACTGGTGTGAAAATATCAATTATTATAGTGCAAGCAAGTAATAAATTAAATAAACTTGATGTGTATTCCAGGATTTCACATAATTGTGTTATATCTGACAACTGTGTTAAGATATACTTTTAAATTACGAAACAGTATGATCAATATTTTGATTATCATATAGTTTTGAATTTCAACTTTTCAGATTCTCTTCTGTCCACAGGTCTTGATTATTCAGGAGTGGCTACGAAATGTATTAATGAGGCTCTGACCAACCTCATCCACAGTTCTTGTTGAGTCCACTTTTTCACACTTCTTGTGATACCACTTACAGTGCCCATTGCAATCACCTGCCCAGATTTTTTTCTGTCCACAGCCCTCTATGATTCTGAAGTGGCTATGAAGTTCATTAATGAGGCGATCACCATCTTCATTCACAGATCTTGGTGAGTCCACTTCATCACACTTGTTTTATGCTGTTTACAGAGCCCATGACATAGTTTGTCCAAAGTAGCTTATTTACACAGCCCTCAATGATTCAACTTCATTAATGAGGCTGTTACCAACCTCATTCACAGTTTTTGGTCCACTTGGTCCACTTGGTCCACTTTATCACGTTCCATTTCCTTTCGTTTATGGTACCATTTACAATTGAGTGGACTGATGCTCTTGTGTGCTCTAGATATTTTGGAAATTGCTAAACCACTTTATCCACAGTTGTTGGTGAGTCCACTTCATCACAGTCCCTGATGGACTGCTTACAGTGCCCATTACAATCGACTGCCCAGATTCTCTTTTGTCCACAGCCCTTTTTGATTCAGAAGTGGCTACGAACTTCATATATGAGGCTTTCGCCAACATCGTCCACTGTTCTTGGTACAATCGCCTGCCCAGATTCTCTTCTGTCCACAGTGTTACTGTTACATTCAAGACATAGGTGATCCTGTGATCCAGTATTGCATATTTGATACTGTTAGTGCTGCCATCTGGTGGCCTGTTTCTTGTTGTTTTTGTTTTTCTCTCTCTCCCTCTCCTGGTGAAACGACTGATTGGAAACAGCTGATCTCAATGCGTGTGCTGGTTGGCTGCAGTGTCTGAGCTTTGTCATTGAAATGTTGCCATTGGCGTTTATCTAGTCGCCCGTGGCGTTCTCACCATGTGGCCAAAGGTGGTTGTGATTGAGGCTGTTCAAGATATATAACATGACAATTCACAGTTTGATGTATGTGGATCTATTGTAGCCTACTGTTTTCTGTGTCATTATGTACTTGTTGATGTCCAAGTGGTTTAATCATAGTCATGTTTGTAGTGGTGAGTGCCATTTACTATTTTAATTTCATTTATTATTTTTCATTTATTATTCTCTTGCTTCATGTTGGGGAGGCAGGTAAGGCCATTGTATTTTGTTTTATTATTTTGTAGTTAGGTTAGTTAGTAAGGAGGGATGTCATGTGTGTCTGTAATTTTGGCCTTTGCTCACCCTGATGCTATATGATGTTGACTGTGGTCTTGATATGTTTGCCTATAATACTACATTTTCATTTGAGCATTAAATCTGTTTCTTTATGGTTTGTTTATCTCCTCAAGCCCTAAACTAGTTTTTTTTATGAAATGGTTTAATAAACTGGGCTGTAAGATTACTCAAAAATTGACTAACTTTACAAGACTTTAACAAAGCAAAACTTCACCAAAAGTGAAGTAGAAAAGAAAAACGTAGGCCAGAGTTATAAGAAAAAGTAGGCCAGAGTTATAAGAACTGCTTTTTATTGGAATTTAAAAACCTGAATGTTCTTATACGACTGAAGACGTGTCGAGGTTCTTCTGTTCCCTGTATGCTCTGTGACTAATTTGCTGAACAAGTAGATCTATCTGAGATGTTTCCAAGCTGTTTTAAGCCTGCGTCTGAGATGAACACTGTATGTGAACTTTTACATTCTGAATTTTTAGTTGAAAGTAAGTCAGAAGATGCTGAAAATGATTTCACATCAAAACTGAATTTTATTAAAGAGGCTTTGATGGAGGAACAAAGTTGGGATCAATCTCTTGATAACTGTAGACTAACTGCTGTAACAGAAGAAAGTAATGCCCCATCATGCAGTTATGTATTTTCAGCAAGATGTACATGTACTTAGCATGTACTTAGCTTAGCCCCCTGACAGTGTGTTCTCTGGTCATCTGGGTATACAGAAAACACATCAGCAGATCATGTGTTTTTTCTTTTGGCCTGGTCCTAAAGCTGATGCTGTGTTATGTTGAGTTACGGGAAAACCCAATCAGGTTATTCCATCCACATCACTTCATCCAATCCTAGCATTATGAGCACCATTTCAACGTGTGTAGGGCAGCTGCCCTGGCCACTGATCAAATCCTTCTACTTTTGTGTTACCCCTTGACCAGCTACCTAAACAAATGCTCATGCTTCATTACAGTAACAAGGCTGTGATGGCTGTCTTAAGTATGTTGCGAGAAGGTTACAAAGTATGTTCAGGTTTTTCGCTGCTGCTGCTGCACCTGCACCTGCATCATTATCCTCTATTTTATTTGTTCCAGACATGAGGAGCTCCTCCCTTACTGTTCCACATTGCATTGTGGTATAATGTAAAAAAGTGTCCATTGAGTATACACCAAAAATTAGCTGTGCGCTAATCCGTATACGTTCGGCACCATTTAAGGTGGCTTCCAGTAAGAAGCTGGAGAATAACTCCAGCCTTGTTGGTGCAGCCGTTTCTTTACGGCATCATAAATCAGCACATTTTACAGTTGTAAAATACATCCAGATAGATCCGGGAACTAATTTTACTGAAGTTCTGAAATTGTTAGCAATTGATCATCACATGTCCAGTGCATATCACCCCGAATCTCAGGGTTCTCTAGAATGTTTTCAACAACCTCAGTGCTTCGTACCTACTGTCTTTAGGTAGATAAAGAATGTGATGATGGCATCCTGGTCTTATTGTTTGCCATTTGTGAAAGTGATCAGGATTCCATTGGGTTTAGCCATTCACAGCTGAATTGTGAATTTCACTTTGGAGATAAAAGACTTGTACGTACCAGGTTCTGCCCTGTGTGCAGAGTTTTCAGGAAGATTGTGTTGATGGAGGTGGATCTGCTAATAGGGTTTTGCTAAGTTCTCCCCTACTGCTTCTGAAGTATCTGCTTTTGTCACACCAGATCTCTTTCTACAGTATTCCGTAATGCCATTTGGGTTACAAAAGGTAATAGCTAATGTAAACAATTGTGAAGCATGTCTGGATGTCGTTGTGATGTCTAGATGTCTATCAGAGTTGGAATGAACATTTGGCAATCCTCTGAAATGTGTTTAAGCGCTTTCTGAAAGTTTCCCTCACACTTAATCTCACTAAATGTGAGTCTGGGAAAGCTAGAGTATCCTAGGTTTGTAAGAAGGTGGGCCAAGGTGAAGTGCGCCCTCTTGAGGCTAAGATACCAACCCTGCAGTTGTGCTTTTGTAGAACCCCTGTTCTAATGACTCCTGACTACACTCAATTCTTCAAGCTGTAAGCTGGGGCTGGAGCTGTCCTCCTTAAAGAAGACTCGAGGTGTTGACCATCCAGTTTATTTTTCATAAAAATTGAAGGAACATCAGATCATGTATAGAACCACTGAGAAGGAAGCTTAGCACTCTTATTAGCTTTTCAACACTTTATGTGGGGTCGAGTGTTTTGGCAGTAGTGCTCTATATATACCACAATATCAGCTGAAGACTGATGAGATGGTTCATGATTGTTCAAGGTTTTAATGTTCAGAATAAGAAAGATTGTGAAAATGTAGTTGCTGATGCGTTGTCTAGGCAGTAGTGTGAGGGTGTTATGACCCTGGGGAGTGTAGAAGAGAGCCTCGTTGGTGCAGCCGTGTTTGTTTACAGCGTCAGAAAGACGAAGCAGTTTAGGAACACAGAGTCCTAATCTGACGTCAGTCCAATTATTCCATTCCACCTTAAATGGTGCAGCAGTTTCAGTCAAAAGTATTCACCCCCCCATCTACTACTAAACATAACAAGTGCTTTCTCCAAATTCAATAATGCTAAATTGCAATGAGGGGTGTGAATAATTTGGACTGCAACTGTACAGCACCAGAATGGAACAGGTGGAGCATAATTGGGATGAGATGCCGATTTCAGTAGGGCATCAATCTTAGTGTGCTTCTCTATCCTTCTTCCACTTAAACACAACTCTAATAATAAACATATGATGCTTTAAATACAAAAACAGAAAATTATATTATTTATATTCAGCCCGTAGTTCAAAACTACTTCCAACCAAACACCACTGTCTGACTCACTGTTGTCTTTTCCTAGTTAATAGATGTAGATCTGCACTCTTAGCTCCTTCAGTGGAGTTTTTTTCAACCATTTCAGCCCAAAAAAAAAAAAAAAAAAAAAGCTTCTAAGCTTTTCAGTCCCTGAGATCAGTACTGGAGGACTTGTGTCCCATCTGCTGAATTAAGAAAACAAATGGTAAATGTGGCATCAATCTATACAAAATGAAAATGTGAACGAGTTAGACAGTCATGCAGTGAGGTGAAGATGAATCAATGTGAGGACCAGCGGGCAGGAGGGTAGTGTTTTCTTCTTATCTTTTTTTATATCTTTGTCTTCTTTCTTCTTTGTCTTTGTAATTTTCTTTTTTCTTGTTTTCTTCTTTTGGTCGTCCTCCATTTACGCTCTAGTTTCTGCACTGTTTTTAGTTTTTGCCTTGTCATTTTACTTTTAAACAGTGCTTCTTTGTCTAAGGTTGATTGAAGGGTATTTTCTAGGTCGTTTGTTAATTTAACTAGCTCCGTTTGGAGTCATTGGGGTTATCGTGCGCTTTAGACAGTGTTACGGGGACAAATGAACATTTTGCCTAAGATGTATCTCAAAGGAGATTAGATAATGGTCTGATATTACTGAGCTTTGAGGTACAATATTTAGATGATCAATTATAACACCCAGGGTCAGGACTAAATCTAGGGTATGGTTACAGTAATGTGTGGGTCCAGTCACATTTTTTGTGATGCCGACAGAATCTAAGATTGATACAAACGCCTTTGTTAATGGATCATCTGCTTTTTCAAAATGAATATTAAAGTCTTCTACTATTAGAACTTTGTCACTGCACACTGACAAGTCTGCAGCAAAATCACAAAATGATTAAAAAAATTCAGAATATGACCCTGGAGGCCTATAAATATTAATTTAGTCTGAATGCATTTTTATTTGCTGCTGGATTTGATTTTTTAATGTAGAAAATCTCAAAAGAAGTGAAAGTGTTAGTGTTTTTGAATAATATGTAGTGTATTCTGGTAGATTATGCATACTCCACCTCCTGTGCCTGATAATCTAGGGCTATGTACATATTTATAACCTGCGGCGGTGGCTTCATTTACTGCTATACATTGATCAGGTTTCAGTGTGGCAGAAAATGTCTAGTTTCTAATTAATTTATTAAAACAAGCAGATTTAGATATTCTATGTTTGGCTTTAATTTGGGGCACAGACAGTCTTAATACAATGAAACCTGGGTGACACCTCAAAGCAGCTCGCAGACGGTTTAGCGTGTCTGTCTGTGGCCTGGTCCCGGCTTTGGATTGTCAGCAGCCTTTTACACTACTCGACTAACTAGCAGACTATGCGTTATGCTGCACGAAAATAGGGCAGCACCCTCCTGCGTGGGGTGGACGCCATCCCTACCTAAAAAACAGGCTTGCCCTCAAACTTTAATCAGTTATCTATGTTATTTAGTGCTGTGATTCGGCTGTAAGACTCAATCGAATGAAGTTGCCGGTGAGTGGAAGCACAAGATAGATGTTTCTAATAAAGTGACCGTAACTTAAAGCTACCTTACACTCAGCAAAAGTCCATTCTCTATCAGCAGAGAAACCTTTGGATGAAAAGTACTGAGCTATCTTTTGCTCATTAATATATTTCTTCACTATGCCATTGATTACTTTTTCAAAATCAGAATCAGTCCACTGAGGCATTTCAGTCCCTCCCTTAACTAAGGTGCTGCTTTTATAGTTAAGAGACTTCCATGAGTCTTTACCAAGATTCTGAGTATGTTGGCCTTTTCTTGACATGGTGTGGAAACAGGAGAACAAATCCAAGTTTTCTTCTTATTAACTAAACTACAGAAGAACAAAAACACAACTCCGTTCAGAGAGGATTACGGTTACAAACGTTACGTTTAACAGTAACAAAACAAACTTCTCTCCTTTAGAGAGGATAACAGCCACAAAACACTAGGTTTTTATCAGTGACAAACAGATAACTTCTCTTCTTTCAGAGAGGCTAACAATTACTGACTCCTCTGTCTTAAGAAAACAGAATTTCTCTCAGATTCGAAATGGCGTTTACTCACCAAGAAGGTTTTAGTAGGCCATCCGGGTCACGGCACCACATTGTTAGAAATCCGGCATAAAGGAGACAGATTCAGGAGTCAGGAGACTGGATCTTTAGCATTGGAGTTTATTCACGTGCAGACAGAAAATCATACACTGGCACAGCTTAGTTGATCACGGTCAGTCTAGTCTATTCCGACCATGTCTAGTCCGAACCAATCCAGTCTGAACCAATCCAGTCTAAAACAGAATCCAGTCTAAAACAGAATCCAGTCTGATTAGGGGTATTTTGAGAGGGCCTTATATATATTGGAAATTGTGGGAGGGGAAAGGTTCATGAAGAGGAGTTTAAGGAGGGGTAGGAGGGGAATGAAGGACAGGTCACTTGGAGTATCAACAGTAGGGGGTGATAGTTAGCACTTTAAAGAGGGGTAGGAGGTGGGTGAAGTTGAGGGGGGTTGATGGTCATCACACATCAAAGGTCATCGGTATGACCACTTGATTGTTGTCACCTTTTGAGGGTTATTCGAATTACCATATACAAAGAGAGAGAGTGACCACTTTAGGCCGGCAGACGAAGGGTAACAAAAGGTGAGACAAAGGATTAAGATAACCATTTGATAAGTTGAAACCACATGAAAGTAATGTTAGAAAGGGCCATATTTTCTCTCAGCTACAACTCTCAGGTCTTTGGTCTTCACCTATATAAGGCCATCAGTTGTCAGGTACATCTGGATTGTACACAAAACTGTCTTCCCTCCATTGGGCGTTGTGCCCACTTGGGCTATTCGGGGTCAGTGTGGGTGGAGGTGGAAGAACTGCCGATTGGCTTTTCAGTTTTGCTTTCTGTCAGTGTGATCTCACCCTTGCATGAGTATGATGCAGGACCTCTAGTTTGCACCTTAGGAGTGTCTGGTGGGTTAGGGGGTTCAGGCTGATCTTTGACCTTGAACTTGACCAAACCTTGCATCTCCATCTCCACATCAGTTTTGGTCCAGGTGGTCACGTGACGTGGTCACTGCATTGCTGTCTGCTCTTGTCCATCTGATTCAGGGGCATATGGAGGTGGTCTCAGGTTTGAGCCGAGAATACAGCCCGGGCTTGTTTGTCTTGTCATCATGTTGTTTGCTTATCTCCATGTTGTGAAAGTTAGCCTACGAGTGATAAGAAGATAAGGGGTGATGAGAAATATTGGCGTAATACAAGAAGATATGGGGTGATAAGAGAAACAAAGGGGTGAAACCAGTAGAAGGATGTTACAAGAGAAATATGGAGTGTTAAGAGAAATATGGGGAGTTATAAAGAATAAATTAAGGGGTGTTAAAAGAAAAAGAAGGGGTATTATTAGAAGAAACTGGGTATTACAAGAAGGGTGAGTAATTATACAAGTGAAGAGATAGGGTATAGTGTACACAGAAGCTTGTGTGTGTGAATGTGAAGGGAATTATTGTGTGTCTCTCAGTCTGTGTGTGGATTCTGGGTGGCTATGTTCTGTTGGGGTTGAAGGGATATGTTTGGAGAGTAATTCTAAAAACTCGCCATACTGTTGTCTTTTATTGTGAGATCTTGTGCTTTGCAGGAGATCTCACAATAAGAAAAATCTCAAAAACGAGAGAGGAGCTATATTTAAGTTTGTGCACAGAATCAATAAAAGCCAAATTAATTGGGGTTGTAAAAAGATAAGGGTAAAAGCTGAAAAGAATTCTGTTATTGTCTCAGAAAAATGTGTGCATTTGTGGGAGGTTGCAAATTTAAGGGAAGACACAGTATGGGGGCCCCCGGAGAGAAGAAAAAGAGGAGTAAATGTTACATGTTGTATGTCTAGTCTGAGATTTTGTTTTAATGGCCAATAAAAGATAAATGGATCCATTCGATAGAGTTATGTGATAATGAGTGTAGAAAAGCAGTAGGAAATCTATGAAATAAATAGGTTTTGTAGATATGTGGGTTGGAATGAAGTATAGGAAAATTAATGAGCCCTGACTGGGCATCAGAGAGGGAGATAGGTAAAGGAACAGTTTCATAAACCACTAAAGCAGCCCATACTGGCACCAGGTCACGTGTAGTACAAGAATACTGTTAATAAGTCCTGTGGTTGTTGTATGGATACTGGAATGTGGGTTTTATAGTGTAAGTCCAACCTACCAACCTGAGAAAGAGATTTGACTAGGTTCAAATAGTTATACATAAAAGATGTGTTTATATCTTGTGTAGGTAATTCTTTGTATGAATAACATAAGCATTATTGTTAAGCACTGTAGGAAAGTAATCTCTGGTATTTCTGTTCTATCCTGGCAGAAAGGGAATCTATCCACCTGTACATACTAGCATATAAATAGGTTCTGCACAGATGCTTTTGGTTGAACTTTCACCACTGGAAAGGGGAGCCTCATGTATGCAAGCATACACATACACTAAGGTTTAAGGTTGGTAGAGAGTTAAATCACTTTTAAACACACATGGTTAAAGATTCTCTCACTTGATTAGCTTAAGATTAGATCTGAATTACAAGTAATCTGGTTTGATTCTCCTTTCTCTTTTATGGGATGTGAGAGGAGACAGAAAGAAGGACCTAAGGAGGGGCAACTGGTGAGTGACGTGCCAGAAACGTCACATGGACTGAGTGGAAGAAGCTGTGCTGACTTCCGATCAGGCTAGTGTGCTTATCCACAGATCACTTCCCTGTATACACCTACATTCTAAACAAATGTGTATTCATATTTATAGTGCTATTAATTATATAATACTTGCTAACAGTTGCCAACTGATTGGTTGGGCAGTGACTTTGATTACTTAAAGATAACACACTTGGGGGTTAAACATTTTGTTGAAAGCCACAGGTATTGAAGTATTTGGTGGTTTAACTCTTACTAGAGGACTTTTTTTTTTTTTTTTTTAGAGTGGTCATACATTCTTAAGGTCTGGGCTGTTCTGAAGTTGGCAAACCTCAGTTAATTTCAACAACTCGTATAGTAACTTTTAATAAACAAATAAATAAATATCGTATAATTCAAAGTAGACAGTGAAGTGGTAGTAATTTCAATAATTTAAAGTAATCTTTTTCACACTCAAATAACATAGAGGCCATTATTATGCCAACTATGGGTACAAACACTTCAAAAGGAATTACTCCTGTTGATGTAGTTAAAATAATCCATTAATTAAAGGCATAACTAAGACATCAGAGAAATGGCACAAGCGTTGGCCTGACATTGACCAACCATGGCCAGTGGAGGGGACTCTTAATCCAGATGTAATTAAAGTAATGCAAGTACTTCTGGCCACGTACAAGGCTAACCAAAAGAAAGGTAAGAAGGGGGAAAAAAACATAAGAAGAAGAGACCGATGGAGCTCGGCATTCTCCAGTTGCTTGAATAAGAAGGGCAGAAACTGGTCAAAGCAGCAAAGGATAAGAGAGAGAGGAGTGCAGCAGAAATGGAGAGACAGATGAGAGGAATAGGAAAGCAGATGGCAGAAATTAATAAGCCATTTTCACACGTAAACCCAGTAAAGAACCCCCCACCATAGGAGAAGGAATTGAAGTCTGAGAAGATCTATCCCCAGCTCCCAGTGATCACTCAAGAGGGCAAATATCACATCAGAGATGATGGCCGAATAGTGGAAGCAGGAAAAGCAGAAACAATTATAATAATGTATTTTCCAAAAGCAAGAAGAAATCAACATATATGTAAACTGAAGGTGAAGTGAAGATCAGGAGGACAAAAGTTGGAGATGATGTGGACGAAAGTGCGTGGGAAGCCAGAAGAGGATGTGATCCAGCAGTCACGCTTAGAACGTGAACAAGTAAGACAAAGAATAAAGAAAGAAAATGAATGCTTACTTACCGATAACACAGTTGCAGATGGAAAAAAAAAGCCAGAAAGCCAGAGGTCCACATTCAGACAACCATATACAGTTGATGTATAGTCTCTTGGAATCATGAGGTCCTGTGAACAAAGACAAAGAAGAAAGTCAACAGCTGAAAAGAAACATAATGCTTTCTTACCGATGACACAGTTGAAGATGAATAGAAAGTCAGTCAGATTGAGTTGCAGATGTAGACAACGGCAAAAAATTGGAGATCGATAGCCTCTTGGGATCATGAAATCCTGTCAACTAGTAGGACAAAAAAGAAAATCAAAATATGAAAAGAAAGTGAATGTATACTCACCTGTTACACAGTTGAAGATAAATTAAAAGCCAATAAGAAGAAAAATCCAGATACAGACAACGGCAAACAGCTGGAGATGAACAGTCTCTTGGCATCATGAGGTCCTGTGAACAAGACAAAGAAGAAAGTCAATACATGAAAAGAAACTGAATGTATACTTACCTGTTACAAAGTTGCAGATGAATACACAGCCAGTAAGACAGAAGTCCAGATGCAGACAACCACATGCAGCTGGACATGGACAGTCTCTTGGGATCTTGAGGTCCTATGACCAAGTAAGACTAAGAAGAAAGTCAATACATGAAAAGAAACTGAATGTATACTTACCTGTTACACAGTTGCAGATGGAAAAAAAAGCCCGTAAGCCAGAGTTCCAGATTCAGAAAACCATATACTGTTGATATATAGTCTCTTGGGATCATGAAGTCCTTTCAACAAGTAAGACAAAGAAGAAAGTCATTACATGAAAAGAAACGGAATGCTTACGTAGCAATTACACAGTTGCAGATGAATACACAGCCAATTAGAAAAAAAATCCAGATGCAGATGAATAGTCTCTTGGGATCATGAGGTCCTGTAAACAAGACAAAATGAAAGTCAATACATGAAAAGAAACGGAATGTAGACTTACCTGTTACACAGTTGCAGATGAATACACAGCCAGTAAGAAATACTTCCAGATGCAGATAACCACATACAGCTGGACTTGAATAGTCTCTTGGGATCATGAAGTCCTGTGAACAAGTAAGACAAAGATGAAAATCAAAATATTAAAAAAAGAAACTGAATGTATACTTACCTGTAACACAGTTGCAGATTAATACACAGCCAATAAGACGAAAAACCCAGATGCAGATGAATAGTCTCTTGGGATCATGAGGTCCTGAAAACAAGACAAAGAAGAAATTCAATACATGAAAAAAACTGAATGTATACTTACCTGTGACACAGTTGCAGATGAAAAAAAAGCCAGTAAGGCAGAGTTCCAGATTCAGACAACCATATACAGTTGCTGTATAGTCTCTTGGGATCACGAGGTCCTGTGAAGAAGTAAAACAAAGAACAAAGTTAATACATGAAAAGAAACGGAATGATTACTTACCTGTAACAAAGTTGCAGATGAATACACAGTAAGAAAGAAAGAATTCCAGATGCAGACAACATACAGCTGGACATGGACAGTCTCTTGGGATCATGAAGTCCTGTCAACAAGTAAGACAAAGAAGAAAATCAAAACATGAAAAGAAACTGAATGTTTACTTACCTGTAACAAAGTTGCAGATGAATACACAGCCAATAAGACGAAAAATCCAGATGCACACAACTGCAAACAGCTGGAGATGAATAGTCTCTTGGGATCATGAGGTCCTGTTAACAAGACAAAAAGAAAGTCAATACATGAAAAGAAATGGAATGTATACTTACCTGTGACACAGTTGCAGATGAATACACAGTCAGTAAGAAAGAATTCCAGATGCAAACAACCACATACAGCTGGACATGGACAATCTCTTGGGATCATGAAGTCCTGTCAACAAGTAAGACAAGGAAGAAAATCAATGCATGAAAAGAAGCTGAATGTATACTTACCTGTTACACAGTTGCAGATGAAGACACAGCCAATAAGACGAAAAATCCAGATAAAGACAACAACATACAGCTGGAGATGAATAGTCTCTTGGGATCATGAAGTCTTCTGAATAAGTAAGACAAAGAAGAAAGTCAATACATGAAAAGACACGGAATGCTTACTTACCGATTAAACAGTTGCAGATGAATACACAGCCATTCAAAAAGAATTCCAGATGCAGACAACCACATATAGCTGGACATGGACAGTCTCTTGGGATCATGAAGTTCTCTGAACAAGTAAGACAAAGAAGAAAGTCAATACATGAAATGAAACTGAATGCTTACTTTCGGATTACACAGTTGCAGACGAACACAGCCAATAAGACGAAAACTCCAGATGCAGACAATGGCAAACAGCTGGAGATAGATACAATCTTGGCATCAAGAGATCCTGTCAACAAGTAAGACAAAGAAGAAAGTGAATACATTAAAAGAAACTTAATGTATACCTACCTGTTACACAGTTGCAGATGAACACAGCCAATAAGATGAAAAATCCAGATGCAGACAACGGCAAACAGCTGGAGATAGATACACTCTTGGCATCAAGAGGTCCTGTCAACAAGTAAGACAAAGATGAAAGTCAAAACATGAAAAGAAACTGAATGTATACTTACCTATTACACAGTTGCAGATGAAGACACAGCCAAGAAGATGAAAAATCCAGATGCAGACAACGGCAAACAGCTGGAGATAGATACACTCTTGGCATCAAGAGGTCCTGTCAACAAGTAAGACAAAGAAGAAAATCAAAATATAAAAAGAAACTGAATGTATACTTATGTGTTACACAATTGCAGATGAATACACTCCCAATAAGACGAAAATTCCAGATGCAGTTGAATAGTCTTTTGGGATCACGAGGTCCTGTGAACAAGTAAGACAAAGAAGAAAGTCAATACATGAAAAGAAACTGAATGTATACTTACCTGTTACACAGTTGCAGATGAATACACAGCCAGTAAGAAAGAATTCCAGATGCAGACAACCACATACAGCTGGACATGGACAGTCTCTTGGGATCATGAAGTCCTGGGAACAAGACAAAGAAGAAAGTCAATACATGAAAAGAAACGGAATGTATACTTACCTGTTACACAGTTGCAGGTGAAAAAAAAGCCAGTAAGCCAGAGTTCCAGATTCAGACAACCATATACAGTTGATGTATAGTCTCTTGGCATCATGAAGTCCTGTGAACAAGTAAGACAAATAAGAAAATCAAAATATGAAAAGAAACTGAATGTATACTTAACGATTACACAGTTGCAGATGAATACACAGCCATTAAGAATGAATTCAAGATGCAGACAACCACATACAGCTGGACATGGACAGTCTGTTGGGATCATGAAGTCCTATGAAAAAGTAAGACAAAGAAGAATATCAAAATATGAAAAGAAACTGAATGTATACTTAACTGTTACACAGTTGCAGATGAATACACAGCCAAGAAGACGAAAAATCCAGATGCAGTCAGGTTGAGTTCCAGATGCAGACAACAGCAAATAATTGAAGGTTTGATAGCCTCTTGGGATCACTAGGTCTTGTGAACAAGTAAGACAAAGAATAAAATCAAAATATGAAAAGAAACTGAATGTATACTTAACTGTTACACAGTTGCAGATGAATACACAGCCAGTTAGAAAGAATTCCAGATGCAGACAACCACATACAGCTGGACATGGACAGTCTCTTGGGATCATGAAGTCCTGTGAAGAAGTAAGACAAAGCAGAAAATCAAAATATGAAAAGAAATTGAATGTATACTTACCTGTTACACAGTTGCAGATGAAAAAAAAAGCCAGTAAGCCAGAGTTCCAGATTCAGACAACCATATATAGTTGATGTATAGTCTCTTGGGATCACGAGGTCCTGTGAAAAAGGAAGACAAAGAAGAAAGTCAATACATGAAAAGAAACTGAATGTTTACTTACCTGTAACACAGTTGCAGATGAATACACAGCCAATAAGACGTAAAATCCAGATGCAGACAACGGCAAACAGATGGAGATGAATAGACTCTTGGCATCATGAGGTCCTGTAAATAAGACAAAAAAAAGTCAATACATGAATAGAAACGGAATGTATACTTACCTGTTACACAGTTGCAGATGAATACACAGCCAGTAAGAAAGAGTTCCAGATGCAGACATCATATAGCTGGACAAGGACAGTCTCTTGGGATCATGAAGTCCTGTGAACAACTAAGACAAAGAAGAAAGTCAATACATGAAAAGAAACTGAATGCTTACTTACCTGTTACACAGTTGCAGATGAATAGAAAATCAGTCAGGTTAAGTTTCAGATTCAGACAACGGCAAACACTTGGAGATCGATAGCCTCTTGGGATCATGAAGTCCTGTCAACAATTACGACAAAGAATAAAATCAAAATATGAAAAGAAACTGAATGTATACTTACCTGTAACACAGTTGCAGATGAATACACAGCCAGTTAGAAAGAATTCCAGATGCAGACAACCACATACAGCTGGACATGGACAGTCTCTTGGGATCATGAAGTTCTGTGAACAAGTAAGACAAAGAAGAAAATCAAAATATGAAAAGAAACTGAATGTATACTTACCGATTACACAGTTGCAGATAAAAAAAAAGCCAGTAAGCCAGAGTTCCAGATTCAGACAACCATATACAGTTGATGTATAGTCTCTTGAGATCACAAGGTCCTGTGAAAAAGGAAGACAAAGAAGAAAGTCATTACATGAAAAGAAACTGAATGTATACTTACCTGTAACACAGTTGCAGATGAATACACAGCCAAGAAGACGAAAAATCCAGATGCAGACAACGGCAAACAGCCGGAGATGAATAGTTTCTTGGGATCATGGAGTCCTGTGAACAAGTAATACAAAGAAGAAAATCAAAATATGAAAAGAAACTGAATATATACTTACCAGTTACACAGTTGCAGATGAACACACAGCCATTAAGAAAGAATTCCAGATGCAGACAACCACATACAGCTGGACATGGACAGTGTCTTGGGATCATGAAGTCCTGTGAACAAGTAAGACAAAGAAGAAAATCAAAATATGAAAAGAAACTGAATATATACTTACCAGTTACACAGTTGCAGATGAACACACAGCCATTAAGAAAGAATTCCAGATGCAGACAACCACATACAGCTGGACATGGACAGTGTCTTGGGATCATGAAGTCCTGTGAACAAGTAAGACAAAGAAGAAAGTCAATACATGAAAAGAAACTGAATGCTTACTTACCAAATACACAGTTGCAGATGAATACACAGCCAATAGGACGTAAAATCCAGATGCAGACAACGGCAAACAGCTGGAGATGAATAGTCTCTTGGGATCATGAGGTCCTGTAAACAAGACCAAAAAAAAGTCAATACATGAATAGAAACGGAATGTATACTTACCTGTTACGCAGTTGCAGATGAATATAAAATCAGTCAGGTTGAGTTCCAGATTCAGACAATGGCAAACAGCTGGAGATTGAGAGCCTCTTGGGATCATGAGGTCCTGTGAACAAGTAAGACAAAGAAGAAAATCAAAATATGAAAAGAAACTGAATGTATACTTACCGATTACACAGTTGCAGATGAAAAAAAAAGCCAGTAAGCCAGAGTTCCAGATTCAGACAACCATATATAGTTGATGTGTAGTCTCTTGGGATCACGAGGTCCTGTGAACAAGTAAACAAGACAAAGAAGAAAGTCAATACATGAAAAGAAACTGAATGTTTACTTACCTGTAACACAGTTGCAGATGAATACACAGCCAATAAGACGTAAAATCCAGATGCAGTTGAAAAGTCTCTTGGGATCACGAGGTCCTGTGAACAAGTAAGACAAAGAAGAAAGTAAATACATGAAAAGAAACGTAAAGCTTACTTACCTGTAACACAGTTGCAGATGAATACACAGCCAATAAGATGTAAAATCCAGATGCAGACAACAGCAAACAGCTGGAGATGAATAGTCTCTTGGGATCATGAGGTCCTGTAAATAAGACAAAAAAAAGTCAATACATGAATAGAAACGGAATGTATACTTACCTGTTACAAAGTTGCAGATGAATACAAAGACAGTAAGAAAGATTTCCAGATGCAGACAACCACATACAGCTGGACATGGATAGTCTCTTGGGATCATGAAGTTCTCTGAACAAGTAAGACAAAGAAGAAAGTCAATACATGAAAAAAAACTGAATGCTTACTTTCGGATTACACAGTTGCAGACGAACACAGCCAATAAAACGAAAACTCCAGATGCGGACAATGGCAAACAGCTGGAGATAGATACAATCTTGGCATCAAGAGATCCTGTCAACAAGTAAGACAAAGAAGAAAGTCAATACATTAAAAGAAACTTAATGTATACCTACCTGTTACACAGTTGCAGATGAACACAGCCAATAAGATAAAAAATCCAGATGCAGACAACAGCAAACAGCTGGAGATGAATACTCTCTTGGGATCATGAGGTCCTGTAAACAAGACAAAGAAGAAAGTCAACACATAAAAAGAAACTGAATGTATAGTTACCTGTCACACAGTTGCAGATGAAAAAAAAAGCCGGTAAGCCAGAGTTCCAGATGCTGACAACCATATGCAGTTGATGTATAGTCTCTTGGGATCACAAGGTTCTGTGAACAAGTAAGACAAAGAAGAAAGTCAATACATGAAAAGAAACTGAATGCTTACTTTCCGATTACACAGTTGCAGATGAATACACAGCCAATAAGACGGAAAATCCAGATGCAGACAATGGCAAACACTTGGAGATCGATATCCTCTTTGGATCATGAAGTCCTGTGAACAAGTAAGACAAAGAAAAAAGTCAATGAATGAAAAGAAACTGAATGTATACTTACCTGTTACAAAGTTGCA